>NC_067481.1:44152899-44352899 GCF_947179515.1 Apodemus sylvaticus
TTAAATGTTAATGGCATTAATAAACAGTTAATGTAAATGTTTTTACCAATCTATATCACCTTTCGTTGTTGTTTCTTAAAGTATTTATTTACTCTATGTGTGTGAGGGTCTTGCCTGCATGGATGTAAGTGTGCAATGTGTCTGTTGTCCAAGGTAGTTCAAAGAGAATGTCAGATCCTCTGGAACTTAAGCTATGAGCAATCATGTGGATGCCAGGAACTGAGAGAACCCTAGAACTCTGCAAGAATACAAGTGCTTTTACCCACTCAGCCGGCCCATCTGCCCACTCTTCTTATTGTCAGGAATGCAACAGTGCTTATATTTCTTGTTAGGTTTTTCCTCAGGTCCTTCTCTGCAACCAACTTCAAGATCATCTTTCTTCCTTAATCAAGTGTTTTGTGTTTAAAGAGGTAAACTAATGATAATATCAGAGCAGACTAGAATAACTTTAATACTGCCTATATAAAATACCATGCACCTATAGAGCAAACTTTGATAGCTCCACTTGCTAGACCAACTGGAGCTGCCATTCTGCCCCCTTCTATAGTCCTCTGCTGCTGGTCTCCATCACATGGAACTAAAGCCTGACTACAGCTATGTAATTATGAGATCGTGTCCACTTACCTATAGCTGGGGTCACCGTGATGAATGGGATATGTATCCATAGGAACACTTTCCACTGAAATATCAGTAAGAAGAAGGGACTTCCTATGCTTTAGGCTACAGCGACTTCGAACCTCTTCGGACACTGTGAGTAGAGCTAACAGGAAGAGGAAAAGCTGATAAAACAGGCTTCATTTTTTCCAAACTTAAGAGGCTATTACTATTACTATGTACTATTTTACGTGTGCATCAAAAGGCCTGGAGAGTGTGAGGATGAAGTGTATGAACATGCAGGATAGACTTATCCTCAAGAATTTATAGACTGCTTTGGAAGACTGCATAAACATGAAACAAAGCAATTTGATAAACACCTTATTTCTCAAGCACTTGATTGCATATCTGCTTTTAATAATCACAAAAAGTAGTCAGGGCATACATCTGAAATGCACTGATAAAATATTTTGGGATGTTAAATTGTTCAAAGTTGCAGGCTTCAAACAAAACAAGCTGTCACAAACAGAAATTTGCTGAAGTGAGAATGAGTATCTTCCATCAAGCCACACCTCAAATTGCATTCTGTGAGTAGAATACAGTAGAGAAATGTCAGAGAAGACACACAAAAGCACTTTAGTAGAATAGTGGGATCTGGGGGCTGGAGAGATGGCTCATGGTTCAGATCACTGACTGCTCTTCCAGAGGTCCTGAGTTCAATTCCCAGCAACCACATGATGGCTCACAACTGTCTGTAATGGGATCTGATGCTCTCTTCCGCTGTGTCTGAAGACAGCTACAGTGTACTAATATAATTAAAATAAATAAATCTTTTAAAAAAAATAGTGGGGACTGGACAGGCACTCCAGGTCAAACAGCACAAAGAATTAATACTGAAAAGGCAGAATCCCTGTAGGAGACTGGAGTGGAGACAGCAATAGATTGGTTTGAAGCCTCATGTCCATTTTGAGAGGATATAACTAGTGATGCTTGTAAAATTTACATAGAGGCAGCCTGCTGTGATAGGCTGAGGCAATTAGATTTTACCATATTTCAGATTCCAGTGCAAATTCTTTTATAATGAAGACTATTTTGGCAAAACCTTTACAACTTCAAATACCAAAGGACTGAAGTGTGAATGTTCCACTGGACTAAAGCCTAGCTGTGCAAAGGCCCATAGTAGGCAAGGGAATTATTTGGTGATTCTAGGACAATGGTAGAGTCAGGCTGATTTAGTCAATTTTGTGCGTTTACCTGCTAAGTAAGCCACACTCTGTGTATTCACCTCAAATTTGTCACAATTTCTATGTTTGTTAACGAGAGTTAGTAGTGTATGCAAAATTCTGACTGTTCTTGCAACAATGGCAGGTGAAGGATGCCTGTACCCTATAAAAAGAAAACAACAACAACAAAAAAACCAGTTAATTAGTCCATGAACAAATGTTTAAATTCTTACGCTGTGACAAGTAACTCTACAAGAAAAGGAAAATTCCTGCTATTCAAGAATAACCATTTGTGAGGGTAAACCATAAAAATGTGAAGTTAATTATACGTAAGATTAAGTACTCCAAAATATGTAGAAGAGAGTGTCCCCGAAACCCTAAAGAGAAGACATTAGGAAAGAAAATGCATTCTTGATTTTCCATTTCCTAAAAAAAGCATAGAGGTTAGGAAAAAATACAAACAAAACTGCACATTAGAGTTCCCCTTGGGATTTCATTTGAAGTAAGATAGCTAATATTTAAAAAGTGTTTCTCTTTTGTGGCTACAGCAATGACTCAGAAGTTAAGGACCAGGGTTTGGTTCCCACAGAGGGGTTTACAACTGCCTATACCTATGGTTCCAGGGGATCTTTTATGTCTTCTAGCCATTTCAGGTAACAAGTACACAGGTGCTACACATACATACACACAGGCAAATCACTTGTACACATAAAATAAAAGTAAATACATCTTTAAAAATTATTTTTTCTTTTGTATTTGCTTCCTTATTTTGTTTTCATGATTTTTGGGATAGTGTTTCACTATCTCAAAAGCTAAGGACTAGGATGGCCTTGAACTGACAGACATATCTGCCTCCTGATTAACATTATTTATTTATTTATTTTATGCATCTTTATAAAGCATGACTCTGAGGCTATGAGGTTAGCAATGAGCAGCTAAAGCTAGGAAGAAGCACATTAGCTCTAGTCTAGTTGGAGATGGTTAGCTACAGAAACAGCAATGGAAACTGGAAGAGAGGCTCCAGAACGGCAGGACTCTAAGGTATACAGTAAGAGGACTGATTGAAAATAGACTAGAATCAAGTCAAAGGGTGTCATACCTGAACAGCAGTGCTCCAAATTGAAAATCTCTTTTATTCCTTGGCAATGCTGGAAATTGAACCCAAGTGTTTTTTGACTGAGCTCATCCCTAAGCCTTCTTGATTAAATTTGTACAGTAACATTTGCAATATGCACACTGAAATAACATCATGTGCAGTGTTCTAGTAACCAGTAACACAGCAATTAAGTCTTGGGGGAATTTTACTATTAACTACTTTGTTCTTTTAAGGTCTAATATGTAAATTAGGTTCTAGTTAAATACTAATTGAAACAACTTATAGAGATACGGTTTTCATTTTAAAGAAAAACATATATGCTAGATTACAGCAATTTATCTCAAGTAATCAATTCTTCTTAGTTACTTTTGGCTTCTAGATACAATTTCAGGAAACATTCTAACAAAAAGCCTCTTTACCTTTTAAGAGGTGTCCAACTAGTGCAAAGTTAAAATTAGAGTTGAAATTGAGTCCGACAAAGTGATCCATTTGCTTGCAGTGCCATTCAAGAGGATTCCGGATTGCCATAAACACTTCTTCCGGACTCTATTAAAAACAACCAGGAGACAGACAGTTGGTGGAGTTCACACAGAAATTTCCCTTTTCATTTTCTAATACTAGAACCCCAAGTCAACTTTATATTCTTGGCTCCTGCTTAAAAACTCACTTTTTTACTCGTGTTGAATAGCTCTCACATGCTAAGTAATTCTTTCAGTTTCAAAGAAGTTCTTTTTAGATAACAGACACCTCTATAAGAACATTTAAGCTACTATAAATTAACTGGTGTGAGACAGTAAAAAAGATAAATAAGATAGCGAATAATGAATTACTTTAATTTATGACATAGGGTGTGTGTGTGAGTGTGTGTGTGCGTGTGTTGGGGTCAGGGGGTCCTGGGGATTGAACCCACAGCCTAATGCATGCTAGGCAAGTACTCTTACCACTGAGTTATATGAACCTGCTATGTAGCAAAGGCTGGCTAACTCCTGATTCTTTCTACACCTCTCAAATGCTAAGATTACAAAAACTAACCAAATGCACAGCTACATTTGTCTTCTGATTTCCAACTCCTATAGGAACTCCATACTATCTTGCCTCTGCTTCAGACTCTCGAGGAGTAGGACCTAAAGGCAAGCACTATTGCTCTAACTCTACTCTCCCAGAGAATAGTCTGCTATATTTTTTTAAGATTTATTTATTATATGTGTACACTGCAGCTGTCTTCAGACACACCAGAAGAGGACTTCAGAGCTCTTTATGGAAGGTTGCGAGCCACCATATGATTTCTGGGATTTGAACTCAGGACCTCCAGAAGAGTCAGTGCTCTTAACCACTAAGCCATCTCTCCGGCCCTTAGTCTGTGGATTTTAATAAGCTTTATTAACTCTGATGTAAAGGAAAGAAAGAAAATGCTCTTCAGATATTTGCAAATATTCTTCACATACAAATAGCCAATAGTTAGCCATCACTTGCAACTACCACTATCTCGGTCAACTCCAGAGCAGAGCAGGTTAGTAGAGAAGGGGCTAGCTCAGAACCACACATACTCCAGTAGCTTCTCTACTCCTTTCCATTTTGTGAACAAAGGCCTGATTGATAAACTTCAAGGTATCTTCTACCTATTTTCGTTTCACATTTCCTAGATTTCCAGCTGTTTTGGGTCTATATCACATTATATACAGTAAGCAAGTACTTTAGAGGCTGGAGAGATGACACAGTAGTTAAGAGCGCTTGCTGCTCTTACAGAGGACCTGTAATACTTCCCAGAACTCCTGTAGGCAGTTCACAATCACCTTAACTCCAGTTCCAGATGATCTGACCCCTTCTTCTAACCTCAGGGGCAGCAGGCATACATGTGATACACGTATGCTATACATGCAGTGAAACATTCTATACCACAAACAAATGAATATTTTAAACCAGGTTATCTTCACACTTAGGCTATGTTCTGTTTCCACATAGCTCAGTTCATTTCAAGATAATTTCGAATGCGTGCACATGTGCACACACATTTTCTTCAAAAGAACATTCTCTTTTCTCTTAAGAGGTTTCTGTTTTTCTCCAAAACAAAAGGAACATATTTTTGCATTGGCTTTGAGATAAGTTTTCATTTACTTAGCACATATGTGCCTCTACTGTGTGAGGCCTGGGAACTGAACTTAGGTCGTCAGGCTGGGTGGTAAGTGCCTCTGCTTGCTAAACCCTATCACTAGCCCAGTTCTGTGCTGTGCTATTTTATCCTCTGCACTCTGGACCAAAGTCCAACCCCTACCTACGTTGATCAATGTGAAAGGAGCTGCTAAAGGTACCTAAAGTGAGACTCGGCAAATGCTGTCTGTAGAGTTTCCAACTTCCTTATCTAGTACTAATTGTACAGATTTTTCTTCAAGTACACACTGAATAAAAATAAGTTTTCTTATTGAATAACTGAAAAAAATAGTCACATACATATGTTATAAATAAAAATAAGCAAGGATGAAGAATGCTACTAAAGAATGATACTGGTAATGAGTGCACAGGGTCTGGCGTGGTAGCTATCATTCCTCTTTAGTATTATTTTATGTGCATGGGTGTTTTGCTTCCATGTGTGCTTGTGCATCACATATGTGACATATGTGCAGTGTCCAAGGAGGCCAGAGAGGGCACATGATTCCTGGGACTGGAGTTAGAGATAGTTGTAAGCTGCCAAGTGGGTACTGTGAAAATCAGTCAGTGCTCTCAACTGCTAGGTCATCTTTCCAGCCCTACTTATTACTATTCTAATCACTGATGGTAGGGCACACTGTTCTTGGCTATTTTTATATAGGAACTATGGATTAAACAGTTTTTAGAGAGCTGCTAAGGCATATACTCACAATAATACACACTATAGTAATATCTAGATTATGGACTTCTTTTGACTTCTAGAGAGTTATAGAAGACAAGGAAGAGAGGAGTCACTGTGAGGAATGTGGCCACAGAGGACAGCTTACCCACCTTGTCATTGAATATCCGGAGACTATCCAAGGTGTGCAGGTTTTGTTCCAGAAGTGCAGTGCCGGCTGAATACAAGTTGACTTCGTCTAGCTGCAGTACAGCCACGGCAACCCAAAAGAGGGCTTTGTGCAGTGGTGAATCCTGGATAAGGAGACATGTTCTGGTGAGCGAGGTGAACCAAGACATACTGTCTTCCATGATACTGTAGCATAAACCGGAGCAGGCTGCCTACCAAGTGAATGCACTTCCTCCCCTTCGAGAAACCTGGACAGATAATCACTTGGCCTGCCCCATGTATCTGATGACAACTACCATGAGCTAGCCTGAGAGCCCAAGCTTCCTCTGGACTCCCCCAGTGCTAGATGCCAGGTCCAGAGCCCAGAGTTCGCCAGCTCTTTACAGTAGACTGACACCTGCCATTTCCTGGTTACACTGCAGACAGTGTCCAGGCTAACTGTCCTTTTGCAGGCACTTTCTCCCTTCTCTGGGTCACCTGTGTCCTGTTTTTTTTTTATCATATTGTCACCTAGAAAATGATCATTTCCAAACTCCTTCCTGAAGAGTGTTGAATGCTAGACTAATTCTACTCAATCTTTACATTTTTCTCTATCAACTCTCTATTAGGACGGTCTATTTACCACCCCAATGTCCTACTTATTTCTAGTTCTAGTCAGACACCAGCTTTTCAGTTTCTTATCACTCTTGCAAGTATAAACTCTTATTCATAGGTACGCCATGCCTCCCTCCTACCCTTCCCCCTCCCTTGGTGGAGGCATGCTTAGTAAGTACTATACCTTCGACCACAACCTAAGCTAGCATACAGGCTCCCCTGGGGAGCAGGCTTTACATCCCCTACAGTAGTGATCACTAACTGACACACTGGTAGTTTACTGACTTTACTTGTCCATGTGTCACCATCCATACCATTCCAGACACAGGCCACTTATGAACTCTGCTTACTAATTATGTATCTCTAACCACTACCAGATACATATATGATATTCAACTCTTCCCCTTCCCCCAAGACAGGGTTAACTCTAGGTATCTGTGACTGTCCTTGCACTTGCTCTGTAGATCAGGCTAGCCTCAAAATCACAAAGATCACCTGCCTTGGCCTCCCAAGTAGTGAGATTAAAGGCTTGCCCCACCACCACCACCACCCAGCTCAACTAATTCTTATTAGATGGAAATAATTAAGAATTTATGCCTATTTTGGAATGTAAACAAAGAATTTAGAAATTTTTAAAAAAGAAAAAAAAGAAATGTACATAAATAAAATAATCAATAAAAAAAATTAAAAAAAAGAATTTATACCTATCTTTCTTCTAGTACCAAAGAGAAAAAAAATACCACAAACAATTAAGCACAGGAGAAAAGATACTCTACACTTACTCTTCCTCTACTTCAAACTGCTAAGACTTGTGACACAGGCTCCACTTTGCCTACAGTTTATTACATCCTCTTTCTAATCAACCCTTCCTTTTCCTTTCCTCTCCACACCACCTCTCTCCCCATCCTTTCTCCACTCCACCTCTCTTCCTTTTGAGACAAGTATTTTCTATGTATCCCTGGCTGTCCTGGGATTTGCTATGTTGACCAGGCTGGCTTCTCAATAACAGAAATCAATCTGCCTCTTCATGTGTGATGGGCTAAGGGTGTGGGCCACCAGGCTAGGCCACTCCTCCTTATTTTCTAATTCTGTGACAAGAGGGTCCACGCTGACTATAATTTCTTCTTTATACTTCTTTTCAATCTGTCCTATTTCCTAAACTCTGTATAAGAAAGGAACATGCAGAATCAATACCAATGATTACCTTATTAAGAAGTGGCTGTAATTTTGTTAGTGCTATCACCGTAGATTCTATCAAAACTTGACTGTTGTAAGTGTCAGGTCCTTTTAAACAACTTTCAAGTGCCTTTTAGGGAAACAGAAATCTCTGTTTTAGTTTTCCTTAAAATAAAACCACTTCCTGCAATGAATCGCAGATTTAGCTGAGAAACATTTAGGTATTTGACAATTTCTAAAAAGGGTGAACACTCTACACTTATTTTAAAACTATTTCTATATTATATTCTAATAAGAAGGGCATTATTATATTAATTATAAATTTTATAGCTTTATATTAAGGCTATATGGCTTTCAAGACTGATTAAGTATACCTGATTAAAAAAGAGGCAAATACTCCTTTTAGAAGATATTTTCTTTTTCTTTTTGAGACAAGTTCTTTCAAATAAATCTGCCTGCCTCTGTATCTAGAATGTTGGGATTAAAGGCATGTGCCACATGTTGAACTTAAAGGAAGTTAGGTAAGATTTCATCACTTCAAAGAATTGCAATAAGGAAAGAATATGCTTAACAAATATATATTTAATTACAGTACCAATACCATTTATTACATTTTAGTGTGTTTTTAAAAACTAGAAGTATATTTTTTAAGTTGGAACAAATCTTTGGGAAAGAGAGGAATAGTACCTTGCTAAGAATTCGGATAATCTGCTTTATCTGCCCATGGGATACACGTTTGCTAATACAGCCAAACACCACAAGAGCTCTTGGCTGCAGGGATGGGTTGTACTGAAATGCAAATCTGCAATAAAAAGAGCCAAGGAACTTATGAAAATCTTTGTGTGTATGCACATTATAAATACAAGATTGCTGCTGCTTCAGTAGCTACTTTCGTCAACACACACACAGTTCCAGTGACTATTCAGCTGAGGACGCACCTCTGAGCCAGTTCTGTCCACTGATCCAGCCACTTGCACGTTGGAATATCTCTCATACATGCCTGAAAAACAGGATACTCTAAATACATATGTGTACATAAATGTTTCTAGGAATATTTAATATTCTCATGTCTATAAGTGACATCTGTTATAAAAAACACATTCTAGGGGCTGGAGACATGGCTCGGCAGTTAAGATCACTGGTTCTGGCAAAGGATATGAGATCTGTTTCTAGAATCCACAAAGTGGTTCATAGTAACTTTGGTTCTGGGGAATCTGATGTCCTCTTCTGGATTCTTCTCTGACCCTTAGACATCAGGCCCACATGTGGTATACACACATACATGTAAGCAAAACATTCATATACAGAAAGTAAGATAAATTTAAAGAATGAACACATTCTAAAGGACAACGTGTACTGTAGCAGAATGAAACAGTATTCCTTCTGAATATTACAGAGTTTTTTTTTTCAGATGAGGTGTTACTATGTAGCCTATGTAGCCCTGGCTGGCTTAGAATTCCCTACAGAGACTCAGATGGTTTCAAACTCACAGAATCCACCTGTCCCTCCCTCTTGTGCCACTACACCTTTCATATTACACATTTTAAATATGAATTTAATTTGGTTTCTTCTATACCTCCATGATCTCCAACAAAGCTTCAGTGACTGTTTCCAGGGACGTCAAAGCAAAAGTCTCCCTCTCATAGGAGCCAGGGGAGAAGGAGCGGTCCCGGTAACTGGAACGGAAGGCAATGACAGCAGCTGACTTGACTTTGCTAATGCCAAACAGTAAGTAAAATTTGGGTAATGAAAACTCTGTTAGACTGAGCCTCAAAACTTGCTTGGTCTCTTCTGTAAAGGAAAAAGAAAATACCAGTATTTTAATTCTAAAGTGATATGTTTCCTCTTCAATTCAATAAAGTAAAAATATCATGCAAAAATCACACAAATCAAATTCCTAGATGTATTACATTAGTGGCTATACAATAAACCAGTACTAGTACTGTAACAATCTCAACTGATAATAAACTTTTAGGTTATATGATAATTAAACATATCTACACAACAAAGAAAGCCTTTATTGTAGCTTTCTATGGTGTGCAAATCATTTTTATTATTTTCTTGTTTGATAAAATTTCAAATTACTGCTTATAGGCCTGGTGAGTCAATACTGTTATAGTAAGAATCCTATAGCAGTCAGGTAAGGTAAGGCTGAGAAAGAACTAGTAAAGAAAGATTACCTTCTGGGAACTTACCACTGAAATGAAGCTGTGAGCAAGTACAGAGAGAGTGAATGATATTAATGACCAATCCATGTGTGGAAGCTCGAAGGGACAAGGGACCTGTGGCTACTAAGAAAGTGACAACGTGGAAGAGATAGGGAAGATGAGCTGCCACATCGAGGGAGTTGTTGAAGGACAGCATCAGCATGTAGCGGGCTAAAATGGCAATGTCGTCCCACATAAGATGTTGTTCTAAAGTTGGAGTTGGAGACAAGCAGGTCTTGTCAATTATTTTACACATCCTTCCAATAACCTATAAAGAGGAACAAGTTTTAAAAACACACGACTGAAAATTCTATCACATAAAAAATTGAGGGTGCTGCAGAGATAACTCAGAGGTAAAGCACCTGCTGCTCTTACAGGAGACCTTGGTTCCCAGCACCCACATGCCAGCTCACGACCATCTGCTACTTCCGTTCCAGGGACTCTGACACCCTCTTCTGATTTCTGTGACACTGTACACATGTGGCACATATACACATAAAAGTAAAATAAGCAAATCTTAAAAAATAAATTCAGGGTTGATGAGCTGGCTCAGCAGGTTAAGGTGCATATTGTACAACCCCATACCTTGGGACCCATCTGATGGAAGGAGATAACTGACTCTACAAATTATCCTCTGACTTCTACTTGTGTGCCATGACATATGTGCACATAAACATTCATGCACACATGTTCTCTCTCTCTCTCCCTCTCTCTCTCTCTCTCTTACACACACACACACACACACACACACACACACACACTCACTCACTCACTCACTCAAATCTGTTTAAACTTAGTTATAAGGCAAACACTCTCAAGATGATAAACAGATATACTATGGCACAGTCCAAGAGGTACAGAAAAAGTGGTTACCTTACTCGACACCAATTTCACATTTCCAGAAGCTAAAGCCACAGCCGTGTCTGCCATCACCTCAGCTTTGATAGACCCTAACCCTCCTGTCGCACTGGTTTTGATGAAACTGTCAAGCACGACATCTAGCAGGTCTGTGATCTGATGAGACAAGAAAAGCCACGTTGCTGTCGAGCACACTGCCTTTAATTAAGAAATACTCAAAAGAGTCCAAGTAATGGGCATGTTGTTTTACCCCAGACTTTCAAAGTTCTAGACTTAGAGACCTGTAAAACATCCAGGGACAGTGTGGGTGCCACTTGACTCCTTCAGAGTAAGATCAGTATTTAGAGTTTAAACATCTTTACACAACTATCTTCAGCTGCTTAGACACTATGTCTGTGCTCTAAGAAAGTAACACAAGACCGATCTAATTACTTTAATGATATCATTCAGTCAGAAAACTGGCTCCAAAGCCATTTAAAGTCATTTAGAGGATTTACTTAGGATTTACAACATTGTCTAAGTTAAGGGCACTGCTTCCTTAAGTGATTATTTTGAACCTCTCTTGTCAGGTTAAGGAAAGTTGTATCATAGCCTATGCTACAATTATAAATGCAAGCAGATGTTCTCAATAACATTATAAAGAAGCAGCGACTGATCTGTGGGATATAGGGACTAAGTACATATTTAAAAACTATTTACTTGCAATGATAACAGGTGTGTACAGCTAAACTCTATACAATTATGCAAGGAAGAGAGCTCTGAGATGTATTAGCTATTTACAAGGCTGAGTATGTGTCTGCATACTCAGACACAGGACAGAATAGTGTGTTCTGTATAACACAGGAGCCAAGAATTACTAGCACAAAACGGCACTAATTAAGTGTCAGTGTAAATTCAATACCTGCCCAAGGCTCCCCCAGATTTTTGCTTGAATAGAAGGGTACATCTGCTTCTCGTTTATGGTCATTGTTATTAGCTTATCAAGGATGGCAGTAACCCTTTGTCGTTTGGCATCATCATTATGCTTACAAAAACGGACTAGATTTGACAGCCACGGGGTCATATATTCCAAACAAAGGTGCTTCAATTCAATACCTGTGGAAAAAATACTTCATTAGCAGAGATAGTCAAAATAACAAATATTTTATTGTATTTTTATGTGTATGATGAGTATGTTGTGTACATACATGTTTGTGTACCACATATTTGCCTGGTGTCCAACAAGGCCAGAAAAGGGTGTCTGATCCTCTGGATCCAGAGTTATAGACACTGTGAATCATTACATGGGTACTGGCAGTCTGACCCAGGTCTTCTGAAAGAACAGTCAGTACTTTTAACTGCTGATCCACCTCTCTAGCCTCAGTAATGATTCAATCACAAAGGATGTAGAAGAATTTTTCCCCAATTAATATAAATATTAATACAAGAAGCCTGTGATTTGGCAATGGAAAAGGAAGGCGGGCGAGATGTTTAGAAATGGGAGATAGAGGACAGAGAGGAGGAAGGAAGATGGAGGAAGAGAAAGATGATCCAGATTCCACGTGGCTTTAGATAGCTACAGGTAGCTATAATTATATCATAAGAGAATAGAATGATTGGGCTAACTTGTCTAATCTATGTGGGCAGCTTGTATCATTATCAACTGGTTCTAAAACTGTGTGGTTATCTTGTGAATAGAGAATTTATTGATATATAAAATTGACTAATAACTATAAGCTTTAGGAGTTTTGAAAACTCAGGTGACAGTAGATGCTGGCAAGGATGTGGAGAAAGAGGAACACTCCTCCATCGTTGGTGGGATTGTAAGCTGGTGCAACCACTCTAGAAATCAGTCTGGTGGTTCCTCAGAAAACTGGACATAGTACTACCAAAGGACCCAACTATGCCACTCCTGGGCATATACTAAAAAGATGCTCCAACATGTAATCAAGACACATGCTGCACTATGTTCACAGCAGCCTTATTTATAATAGCCAGAAGCTGGAAAGAACCAAGATGTCCCTCAAAAAAGGAAGGGATACAGAAAATGTGTTATATTTACACAATGGAGTACTACTTAGCTATTAAAACAATGAATTCATGAAATTCTTAGGCAAATGGATGGAACTAAAAAATATCATCCTGAGTGAGGGAACTCAGTCACAAAAGAACAAACATGGTATGCACTCATTGATAAGTGATTATTAGCCTAAAAGCTCGGAATACCCAAAATACAATTTATAGACCAAGTGAAGTTCAAGAAGAAGGAAGACCAAGTGTGGGTGCTTCAGCCCTTCTTAGAAGGGGGAACAAAATACTCATGGGAGGAAATACGCAAACAAAGTGTGGAGCAGAGACTGAAGGAAAGGCCATCCAGAGACTGTCCCACCTGGGGATCCATCCCACATACAATCACCAAACCCAGACACTATTGCTGATGCCAAGAAGTGCTTGCTGACAGGAGCATGATATAGCTGTCTCCTGAGAGGCTCTGCCAGAGCCTGACAAATACAGAGGGGGACACTGGCAGCCAACTGGTCTGAGCATGGGGTCTCCAATGGAGGAGTTAAAGAAAGGACTGAAGGAGCTGAAGGGGTTTGCAACCATAGGAAGAACAATAATATCAACCAACCAGACCCCATAGAGACTAAACCACCAACCAAAGAGTATACATGGAGGTCCCCATGGCTCCAGCTGCATATGTAGCAGAGGATGGCCTTTTCGGACATCAATGGGAGGAGGCCCTTTGTCCTGGGAAAGGTACATGCCCCAGAGTAGGGGAATGCCATGGTGGGGAGGCAGGAGTGGGTGGGCAGGGTGGGTGAGTACCCTCATAGAAGCAGGGGAAAGGAGGATGGGATAGAGGGTTTCCAGAGTGGAAACCTGGAAAGGGGATAACATTTGGGCCACCCAGATGGCCCAGGACTCCCAGGGGCTAAACCACCAACCAAGGGGTACACATGGTTCCAGCCAAAAATGTGGCAGAGGAATGTCTTGTCGAGCATCAGTGGGAGGAGTGATCCTTGGTCAGGTGAAGGCTCAATAGATGCTCCAACAAAGGGAAATTGGGTGGGGGCTGGGGGAGGAAGTGGGCACGGGTCCGGTAGAGGGGCATATACTTGGAGGCAGGGGTTGGGAGGAGGGGTTGGGGGTTTTCGGGGAGGGGGGAACTGGGAAAAGTTTTGCCATTTGAAATGTAAATGAAGATTATATTCAATAAAAATGTAAATAAATGAAATACACAATTTAAAAAAAAGTTTTGATTTAGTGAGTTAAGGGGATTTGTGATGGCTAGCCGCAAGAGGGTAGATGGCTGGAAAGGTAAAAGTGGCTCTGAGACTGGCAAACCAGATCTGGGAAGATAACAGAGACCAGAGAGTAGCTCGCTATAGTACAGGATGGCCTCTTTTTTTTAATGTTTCCCGCAGCAAAGGAACAGAGAGAAGGTTGAAGATAAAAAAATTTTTATCTTCAATTAGGCCTAGACAAACATTTTTTTATTCTATATATTCTTTATTTACATTTCAAATGATTTCCCCTTTCCTGGACCCCCCCCTTCCCTGAAAGTCCCATAAGCCCTCTTCCCTCCCCGTTCCCCAATCCACCCCTTCCCACTTCCCTGTCCTGGTATTCCCCTACACTGCTGCACTGAGCCTTTCCAGGACCAGGGGCCTCTCATTCCTTCTTCTTGGGCATCATTTGATATGTGAATTGTGTCTAGGGTATTCCAAGCTTCTAGGCTAATATTCGCTTATCAGTGAGTGAATTCCATGAGTGTTCTTTTGAGACTGGGTTACCTCACTTAGGTGTATTCTTCAGTTCCATCCATTTGACTAAGAATTTCATGAATTCATTGGTTTTAATGGCTGAATAGTACCCCGTTGTGTATAAATATATACCACATTTGTAGACAAACATTTTAATAAGAGGTAAAGACACTAGATTTTGAAAAAATAATTTTAAAGTAAGTAAGCCGAGCTAGGGGGTGGTGGCATATACCTTTAATACCAGCTGGCGGAGGAGGAGGAGAAGGAGGAGGAGGAGGAGGAGGCGGCAGCGAGGGGGATCTCTGAGTTTGAGGAAGTGGTAGTGAAGGAGAAGCTGATGGACACTAGAAATACTGTAGGCTATGATCTGGAAGATCCTTTCATGATTATCCACTGTCAAAGCTCATCAATTAACATCTTTCACCTAACAGCTGGGCACTTTACTATAACAAGATATACCTTAGTTGTAAAGCAGCAACAGAAAAACAATATGCTATAAACATCTCTGCATTATTTCTTTTAAAAAGTGTACGTGGCAGCCAGGGGCTACACAGAGAAACTCTGTCTCGAAAAACAAACAAACAAACAAACAAACAAACAAACACACAGGGTCTATGGAAGGCTGTATGTGTCCTGGTGAGGTCAGAGGAGGATTCTGTGGGGCTGGCTGGCTCCTTCCTTACATAAGCCCCAGGGACTGAAGTCAGGTTTTCAGACTTTGTGGCATGGCACTTTTCCTACCAGGCCATCTTGCTGGCTCCTTAGCGTTATTTTTTTTCAGGAAAATATTAAAAGTAGAACTATAATGTCAAAAAAATGTGAATATTCTTAAACTTTATTTTTATTTTATTTACTTTTATATGTACTGTTGTTTTGCCTGCATTTATGTCTGTGTGAGGATACTGGATCCATTGGAACTGGAGTTATAGACAGTTGTGAGCTGCCATGTTGGTGCTGGGAATAGAAACTGGCACCTCTTATCCACTGAGCCATCTCTCCAGCCCCAGGTGTGAATGTTCTTAAGGGTCTAATCTATTTCTAAATGTCTTTCTAGAAACATTGTTTCTACAGACCCTCAGGATTTAATCTTAAAAAAATGTTTTTCGATCTGATACCCACTAAACCACTTCACAATTCTTTCAATATGTATTTTTTTATTAGCAAACAATAATTTATGCTATCGTGATCCATTTACTAACCTATAGAGTGCCCTGAGCTATGGATAATAATCTTTCCACATCAGTTGAGGCCATCTCCCAGGCCTAGTTCAGTCACACACCCATTTGTTCCTTTCTGTGGAGAGCTTCCAGTCTCATGAAGCTATCGCTCGCTCCATCCATCCATCCGTCTGTCCGTCCGTCCGTCCATCCATCCCTCCCTCCCTTCCTTCCTTCCTTCCCCTTTCTCCTGGGTGTGCTTGTCTCACACAAACTACTCACATAAAAGCAACTAAGCACCCACTTTTACCAATGCTTCTGAATAGAGCCAGAACTTACTTTGGTATGTTTTATGTAGGTAACCTACATTAATTTACTTTCCAAACTTATTTCTTAAGTGATTTCATCTCTAATCAGTTTGTGAAACCTTAGCTGTCTGTTTCTCTTAGACATATCTGTTTGCTGATTTTTGATGTTCTGATCACTAAGCCATTATAATATGTACAGTGAGAAGACATCTGTACTATCACATCTGCACTTTCTTTCTTTATAACATTTTCTTAGCTGTTTATTTTCAATAAAATTTAAAATATTTTGAAAATTTCAAAATTCTATGGGAATTTCAAACTCTTTGTTGGGACTGTATTAAATTTGAAATAGTCCCAGAAGAACTGCTTGTGCAAGACACAGAATGCCTGTTCACTCACTCAGGTATCTTCACACATTTGTAGTTATTAGTAACTTTGTATTTTTCTTGTTTCTCAAATGTATACAATCTCTCTTCAGAGTTACACTCCTACATCTTCCACTTGATGGAAAAAATAGAACAAAATCTACCTACATAGTCTTTTTTTCTTTTAACTAGTTTATCTTATTTTACATGTAAGGGTGCTTGTATGTATATCTGTGCAGCATGTGTATGCAGTACCTGAAAAATCTAGAAGAAGGCATCAGAAGCCCTGGAACTGGCTTCCCAGGTGGCTGTGAGCTGCCATGTGGGTGGTAGGAATCAAACCAGGGTACTATGCAAGGAACCCGGGCTTTTAACCACTGAGCCATCTCTCCAGCCCTAATCTGATGCAGTCTTGATGAATTGTTAAAGCACTTAATCACCTAATACTGATATATTAAGATATGTGTTGGAATGCAAAATGCAAGGAAACAGCTGTATGTATTATTAGGGAGAAGAAAATGTCAGCAATGAAGACAGGCAAAGATCAGCAGCTATGTTAGTATAGGGTATGGAGGCGGACAGATGTTAAAAAGAATAGATATTAAATAAGTGAAATTTATTAAAACAAACTCAGTACTGACTCTGGATCTGGCATCCACCAACAAATGTCCAATAAAAATCACAGTTCCGGGCTGGGCTATGGGGATCTTCTTTGATATGACTTCCAGTAACTACTGCCAGTCCTTTAAAGAAACAGGATTGCAGCTAGGCAGTGGTGGCACAGGCCTTTAATCCCAGCACTTGGGAGGCAGAGGCAGGCGGATTTCTGAGTTCAAGGCCAGCCTGGTCTAAAGAGTGAGTTCCAGGACAGCCAGGACTACACAGAGAAACCCTGTCTCACAAACAAACAAACAAACAAAAAAAAAATCACAGTTCCAAGTCAACTATAAAAAGAGATGCAACTATTTCCTCAAAACCTTATCTAAAAAAAAGAAATGCTAAAGTTCATGGAGCTGAAATAAAGAAGGAAATATTCCCAACAGCCTACAGGAAAGAGGATCCCACAGAGTTCTGGCAGGTCTCTTTGTATATCCCACCACGATTTTCTTTCAGAGTTCCTTTAGTTACAGGGTACCACAGGGGGGAAAAAAAAAGGCAAAGTTTTTAAAAAGTAAAAATACAATAACTGAAAGACTCCTGGTAAATTCCCAAACAAAAGAGATTTCTTTGAACTGTTTTAAGAGTCATTCTTAGCGTTAAGGAAGGTCACTACTTACTAGATTTGCTAAATCCAGAAATACACTCTTCCAAGAACTCTAAGGTGAGGTGGGGCTCGTTGGCTGCGAGTGTCTTACTGATGGAGACAATGAAGAGGGTGTTGTTGGCAGGAATGCACAACCCTGATGTCTCTAGCAACTGACCTTCGATCTTTAAGTTAAAGGTACAGGTTAAGGCACACAGGAGATTATAGGCAGCAGACCTAAGGAAAAACATGAAGGAGATTGTTTTACATTTTCTTTTTGTTTATAATTACATTTTACCCACAACATACAACTCAAGATTTTATCACAAAGCATGGTCAATTCTTTTCCAGTGTTACAAGTAGAAACAGAATATATGGCAAGTCCCCAACAGGAGATGGAGAAAAATCAGTCATGAATCAGCACTGGAAGAGCCCATGATGCTCCTAAGAGGTGCTGACCTTCTTAGAAATTTTCATGGGAGCATAAAACAGTGAAGACTTCGGGTCTTGGGTGATCAATAAAAGTAAGTGACTGAGGGGGATGATAGGAGAATGGGCAAAGGGAAGAGGGCTTAGGGAACTTACAGGGAGGGGGAACCAGGAAAGGGAAAATCATTTTGAATGTAAACAAAGAATATTGAAAATAAGTTAAAAAAAAAAGTAAGTGACTGAATAAAGGCATGCCGTGTATTAGTGAGGTCAGCACTATGTTCACAGTTACTCTCTGAGATCCAATTAAACAGGAGGGGGGTAAGGAGGAGCCTGGCAGGGCGCACCTTTCATCTTGGCACGAGGGAGGCAGATGCAGGCGATGAATATGAGGTCATACTGTTCTACATGGCAGAGTACCAGACCAGTAAGGGTTATATAGCAAGAGAACTTTATAGCTTAAGAGGAGGAATCTAATCAAATAATGTTCGAAGTGTTAAAGTAAGGATAGTCTTGGAATACAGTCCAATTTACACTGTAAACCAGAGGCTAAACGAGGATTAACTAGTTAAAAAGCTGCAGCTACATTTTTCCATTCTATGACCTTATTCTATGATATATAACTACTGTAACCAATCATGTATTATCTATGGTCTATTAGAACAGAAAATATATTATAAATACATACAAATGTATTTAAGCAAACTACAAAAGTTAAAAAGCCTTGAGGCTTGCACCGTAGTAGCTTGGCGGTAGAATGTCTTCCTTACATGTGTGAGCCCTTGGGTTCAATCCCTAGCAATTCAAAGTAACATCCTCTTCCATCCCACCCCCACCCACCCCAAACAACAACTCTCAGGCCCAGTTTTAAAATGCAGCAAAACAAACAGCTGGGCTGCTCACTGAACTTCAGGCTTTCACTACCTCTGAATTTCTGACATGTTGACACAAGAGGAAAAAGCTATGGAAATGTGAAGCTTGCCTAAAAGTGTTTTATTTTCTCTGGGATGATATCCTTTATCAACAAGTGAAAGCTGTCCACTGGGACATGGGACAGTTTCACATAAACCATGATGGCCATTAGCACTAATTAACAAAGATGTCAAATAGCAAGGCATTGTGGCACAGGCCTGTACTCCTAGCATTTAGTGGGAGGCTGGGGCAGAAGGATTGTAAATTCCAGGTTAGGAAGACACTGTCTCTAAAACCAAAATACCAAATTGATAAACAAAAATCTATTTGGAATTGAAAAATAAAGACAGGGCTATAGCTCAATTTCCCTAAACGTGAGAATGCATGTTACTGCCTGTGAATTTATGCTCATCTTTCACTGACTGATAAGCCATACTATGCTGATGCTCTTTTACATTATCTAAGAGCTATAAGAAACAGGGCGTCCAAAATGGGTATGTGTTAAAGAGCTTTCTAAGGTAAGGGTAGCCAAGCACACATACAATTTACCAAACCATTTGTGAGAGTCCATGAGGCCTCTGTTAAGTTTAAAAAATAAATCTGTTGACTATTGTCCTTTTGTCCCTTTTTCCTGAGATAGTCTCACTATGTAGCCCTGGCTATCCCATGTTTTGCTATGTAGACCAAGCTGGCCCAGAATTCACAGATCCACTCATGTGTGCCTCCTGAGTGCAGGTATCAGATGCATATGCTACACATCTGACTTACAAATTTAAATTACATTTATTTATTTGTTTGTTTGTTTAGTGGGGGGCATGTGGACACATGCAAGGAGGTTACAGAAAAAAGTTTGTAAGCATAGTATGACTTATCTCCTTCAGGTTTGTGATGAGCTCTTTTATCCACTGAGAAATCTTGCTGGACACATTTTTCCTTCTAAATAAAGGCAAATTTGAAATCTTACAAGGAGCCAGGCGTGTATTACGCCTGTAATCCCAGCACTTGGGAGGCAGAGGCAAGGGGATTTCTGAGTTCAAGGCCAGTCTGGTCTACAGAGTAAGTTCTAACTTACTCTGGACTACACTGTGTCCAGGACTACACAGAGAAATCCTGTCTCGAAAAACAAAACAAAACAAAACAAAACAAAACAAAACAAAACAAAACAAGGAAGGAAGGAAGGGAGGGAGGGAGGGAGGGAGGGAGGGAGGGAGAGAGAGAGAGAGAGAGAGAGAGAGAGAGAGAGAGAGAGAGAGAGAGAGAGAGAGAAAGAGAAAGAAAACAAGCTAGCTAGCTAGCTTACAAGGCCCAGAATTAAACCCTGGGCTATGTTATATCCTAAGAGAGAATTGAGTGTCTGAATCTGAGAATTGAGTGTCTCTTTTCTGAAATGACCACACTCAGATGTGCTCAGGGTTTGAAGTATTTACCTAGATTTTGCAGAATGAGCACCTATGATTAAAAGTTCTGAAATGGAGATGGGGGTGGTGAAAGTGACTTTAATTTCAGCAAGTTCTTGGCCAGCCAGAGCTACATAGAGAGAGCTTGTCTTAATAAAGTGATATGTTATAAAAATCTGGACAAAATACATAAGAAATTTCAGATTCTGGAGCATTTTGATTTCAGATTAGGAAGGTTCTACCTCTGAAAGTAAAAATCTTGACATTCTTCAGATACCTAGGATAAAGAATCATTCACACATGGAAAAGAGAGTGAGGAAAAGGAGGCAGAAACAGGAAGTGGCAAACACCATTCACTAAGCAAAAAAAAAAAAAAAGTGCCTCGGTTTGCAAGTGTGTTACACTACCCCACTGCAAATGCTACTGTCAAACCTTTACTTTATAGGTGCATTAGGAAGGCATTGTTACCAATATTTTACCAAAATGGAGAGTTCACCACTGGTCCTAAAAGCATGCTGTTACAAAAATAACAGCTCCCCATCCAAACAATTATTTGCTGACTCTACAGGCTGGGACCTGCATCTGAATGTGCAATAGACAATGTTTACGTGCCCCATGCACGGCACCTCAGCCGTGTTTTGCATCCCTCTCCAGTTATACATTGTCTTGCTCTTGTCCACAGGTCATATGAAGCCTTTAGGGCCACAGCAGCAACATAATGTGTGCATTTTACTGTGATGCTCTCCAAACAGTAACATTCTTTTTGTCTATGTTGCTTCTGTTGCCAAGGCAAAGGAGAGAGCACCAGAAGATTTCTTTGGAGGATACTACTGAGGTGACACAGTAGGACACAGTAATGTATCTGATTCACTAAACTTTAGGCCTTCCCTAAATAATGACACTCAGTGAACAACAGTGAGATACTATTTAACTTCAAGTGAATTTAATAAAGAAAATTAAAAAAAAAAAAAGGAAGGGTGGGAGAGAAATACCTACCGTAAACTAGGGTCTGAACTGCCCAAGTTCAGCAATGCAATATTAAGCAGTGTCCCAGGGACATCTTTTGGTCGAATCTTGGTATGCTGAGGGATGGAGTCAGGCTGGGACAGTTCCCAGCGGGTCCTGATATGAATGATAGACTGAACAATGGCTTCACATTCTTGGTGCATGAAGGTCAGTGGTGTGCCTTGGTTTGCAATGGTTAAAGTGAACTGGTTCTCATCAACGAGGCAGATCTCTTCGATTTCAGAAGCATAGTAGATATCATTTAAAAAGACGGATTGCCCCAAAACTTTTGTTCTTTCTGCTGAGGTTACCTGAACAGCAGTAGAACCAACCTGAGAATCGGTGTGGGGAAGAAACAGATTCTGGTTACACAGAATTCTTAGAAGGTCCAAAATACAACTCATTCACACACTCCCACACCATGTTTGGTAAGAGTTTATTTAATTACTTTAACACTTACTTATAAATACTCTCAAAAGAAACTGGATCCAATAGAAAAAAACCATTTTCCTTTAAAAAAGGCCAATAATTCTATAAACAAGCACTGAAGGGGTAAAACTCAAGAGTGGTGGCTCTGAAAAACCATGATCAACAGAACTACATCACTAGGTCCTTCCACCCCACACACCTAGTCACTGGGCAGAGTTCACAGTCAAGAACTGCCTGCCCTCTCTATAACATTTTTTTCTGCCTCTTGCCCAAACTAAGTACCTTAATCTATCTTATGTGTATGTATGCTTGCATACATATCTCTGTATCACATGTGTGCCTGGTGTCCTCGGAAGCCAGAAGATCCCTTGGAACTGGCGTTACAGACTATTATGACCTACCATGTCTGGGAACTGAACCCTGGATCTCTATAAGAGCAGCCAGTGCTCTTAACCACTGAGCCATTGCTCAGACCTTATGAGAGTGTCTTGTAAGTGTGTAATTTTTTGCAGGACAACAATAAAGATAGAAATCTTGATCTTTCTACATCTGGATGGAACTAATATTGGATATACAACTATGAGGATATTTGTAGAGGTCACACTTAACCTTGTTAGTCAGGAAAAGGCAACAAATATTCCCAAAAGATCAGAGATCACCTTAATAGAAACTTTGGTGTCCTTGTGAGCCAGCTTGAGAGCGTTGTGGAAAACCTTTAGATCCTCCTCCAAAGCCAAGGTAGCAGCTGGGAGTTTCTGCTGCTCATGCTCTATGTGCTCAGCCAGCTTCCCAGGACAGTCGATGAAAACGAGCCTTTTGCTGCCCTTGAGGCCAGTCAGCAGTCGCTCATGGTATTTGGTGTACTCCCTGACCCACGAGTTACAGTTATAGATATAGACTGCAGCGACGTTGTCATATGCAAAGCCAGGAAAAACAACAAACCACTTAGAGAGAAAATCTGTTTTAAAGCGATTGCTAGGCCCAGTATGGGTAAGGTCCACTACAATTTCATATGGCTTTGCATAATATGGCTTTAAAGTCAGCAAGACATGGTATATCAGCAAATCACCATTGATTTGGCCAGTTTTGAACCTAAAGAAGGCAACAAAAAAGGATAAAGATTGTTAAAATTTCTGAATGTACAGAATATAAATCTATTTTCTTTTGTTTTACCTTTACTAATTATGTGTGCATGTAATGTGAGTGTGTGGCATGCACGTGGAAGCCAGAAGACAACACAGCACACCTGTGTTGTGAGGTAAGAGTCAGTTCTCCTTGCCCCCACCAAGTATATTCTGAGATCGGATTTAGGTTGTCAGGCCTGTAATGACAGCATAGTCACCTGCTGGGTCATCTCACTGACCCCTTTGAAAAATGTTATGGTTAATTTCCTCATAGTTCTCATTGTGAACCTAGCCTTTAAAGCTGAGCCACTGCTCTGGTTCTGATTAATTTTCTATAGAGGACAGTCATATAAAACAAGTCTTCAAAGTATAGGGTTTTTTGTTTTACATTTTCCAGACTTTGAGCAATAAGGATAAAGAGAGAAGAGACAAACTCTTTAAAAATTCTGGTAGTAGCAACAAATCTGCCCATCAAGAAAGAAGGAAGACAGTGGAAGCTCGGTGTATTATGCTCCTGAGAGAAGCCAGTGGCTGGGGAAGATGCTCAGAAGCTGTAGCCAATTCATGTAGCTGACCTGAACAGAAGGTGGCTCAACAATGAACACAAAGACTCAAGTCAGGACAATGAAGGCAGAGGCTCAGTTCACAGGCTAGTTTAACCTGTGGGGCTTGGGAGCTTTCCTCCATGTTTGTAATTAAGAAAATACACAGCCCTGGAATTTGTTTGTTTATTGTGTTTTGAAGACAGGGTTTCTCTGTGTAGCTCTGACTATGCTGGAGTTCACCTTGTAAACCAAGCTGACTGCAAACTCAAGAGATCCACCTCCCTCTGCCTCCTGAGTGCTAGGATTAAAGGGCTACATCATCACTGCTCAACCAGGGAAAATCTTCCTCAAAACCTAAAGAGAGCGGGGCTGAGAAATGAAAAGACAGTCTGGGGTCGTGGCCATAATCTGAGTCAGAGATAAAATTCTCCCCCATGGTTAGATTTATCCACAGACTGTTCAACTATAGAAGCTAATGTTGCATATTTTGATTAAACCATATTAGGTCATACACCACGTCCACTTGGCTTGGGTCCTGGAAATATGGCTGGAGCAGTGAAGGAATCAGGAAAGGGCTGACACAAATGCACACGCAGACAAGCTGTGGCGAGGTGGGCTCTGTGCACTTTGATGGCACTGCACCAACACTGCAGCAAGCCTAACTCCAGGAAACATATTAGGTACAGTGAGGCCACCTAGTCTTGACAGGAGATTTCTGTAGATGAGCAGTCTCAGGCTTTACTGACCAGGGGAAAGAGAGCTACGATTGCTAATTTTGGCACATACTGGTCAACTGTTGGTAAACACTCATATCTGCACCCCCTGCCAGCATCCTAAGGGACGAGAGGAAGGCTCTGCAGGCCTCTGAGTCTCACCATGGCGTCTGTGTGTGGGGTTGTATGTGCGTGGGAAGCTTGGCCTTTGCCACAGACCTGAGGTGTCCAAACACCACTCATTCCTTAGAACTTCCTTACACACTTGCCCAGCGTTTCCTCGGCTCCCCACAGGCGTATCTTGCTTACAACTGAAAGAACATTAATCAACACAAGTAGGCACAGTGAGGAAGCTCTAAAGAGTACTGAGCTTGACTTTGACCAAACAACTGCATTAACTCAGGCCCACTGCTCCTTATACTCCATTATCTCTGAGTTATGATAAATATCTTCATGTAAAAATTTTTAATCTTGTTGAAAAATAAAGTGACAAGTTGAATTATTTTTAAAATGAAAGAAACAGTTTAAGATTAAAAAGAATAAATGATAAAAGATACCCTCTCACCACCTGAGGCAGTTGGGAGAGCTGGTCATGACAGAGAGCAAACTGACCCTGCCCCTCACCAGCTGCAGCACTTGGGAGAGCAGGCCCTGCATCTCGCCTGGTCTATACAGTAGAGCTGGCCCTCATAGAGAGGCAAGTGCGCCAGCCCCGAGGGTATGAGAGGTGACCCAGCCCCCTGCTAAGGATGAAGAAGCCTCTCTGAGCTCTCAGGAGAGCTGACCCTGCCTCTTCATGATGGCAGCATTAAGTGGGCTAGCTGGAGCAGTGCCACAGAGCTTGCCCCTGGTGGTGTGGATAAGGGAGACTTGGCTTGCTGACTAGCTTAGCTACTATCTAGGCCCAGATCCAGGGCTTTGAGTTGGCCTACCCCAAAATCTCTATCATCTGTGAACTGGTGGAGCTCATGAAAGGGCCAATCTTATTGGTCCAGGCCTGAAGGATCTCCATGACAGAGGGCAACAACAGGATGGCTGGGAGGAGTCCCAGTGAGAATCCAATACTGATGATGTCACAGAAGCCGGAGACCTCAAACCAGACCAATGACTCATTGCAATGAACGTTTGCAAGTGAATGTGGACAGAGGGTAAGACTGTGGGCCACACTGTGACACACTACAGCTTCCACGATGAGATGTTTCCTAGGCTTTGTTCTGTTTACTTTATTTACTGTTTTATTATCTTTGGAAGAAGAGGCTGCAAGGGTGGAGGGCAAACACGAGGGCCTGGTGGGGTACATGATTTGAAACTCACAAAGAATCAATAAAAGGTTGAAAAAAGAAAAAGAAAATACACAGGTTGGCCATTCCTTGTTTGTTTGTTTGTTTGTTTGTTTGTTTGAGATAGGGTTTCTCTGTAGACCAGGCTGGCCTCAAACTCATAAATCTGCCTGCCTCTGCCTCCCAGAGTGCTGGGATTACAGGCATGCGCCACTACCACCCTGATGGCCATTCCTATTCTTAAAAATACTTTCTGAATGCCAACGGATGCCAGGGTGGACAATTCAAACCCAATGCTCAAACCATAGATACACCAAAGTGCAACTTTGCCTTCAGTTGTATGTATAAGGTACATATGAAACATGAATTTTGTGTTTAGCATTCAGTATCATCCACCTAAAATCTCATTGTATGTGAATGTAAATGTGAATACTGCAAAATCTGAAGGAAATCTAAACTTGCAAGTATCTTTGGATTTGAAGCACTTTGGACAAATCCAGCCTGCACGATGTAGCCTACATCACTTGCAAGAGAAACAAGAGAGGCAAAACAAACAAACAAACAAACAAACAAAAAACCCCAAAACAGCGTGGAGTTCAAAAGAAAGGAAGACCAACATGAAATTATGAATATATAGTGAAAATTATGTAGCTATATTAAAGGTCCAGTGTAGAATCTAACAGAAGGAAGTGTGAACTGAACAGAAAAAAGAAGTGGGGCTTGAGGAGGGGTGAAAAGGAGAGAGGTGACTACATGTGTCAACAGCTAGAGAAATAGATCCACATAGGTGAGAGCTCAGAAAGATGCAGATGGAAAACAAGGGAAGGAAAAAGCCAAGAGGGACCAGAAAGGCCTCAGTGTTTACCTGGGGGTTCACATTCCTCAAGCTATGTTCTGTGGATTGCCAGAATCAGAGCCTGCTATTCTGCTTACTGAAGATAAACTAGCTGGTACCAGCACAGGCCTACTAATATGAGTGTATATAGACAGCATGACACTTTTGTTGTTTTAAAATAATATTCCCAGTTATGCAAATATTTTGTAACCACTTTTGAAAATACAGGCAACTTTTTCAACTTTTAGTAAGAAACAAGGAGGCTGTGGTTTTGGTCAGTCGGTTGGTCGGCTAAGTACTTGCTTGGTGGCTATAGGAAAGCTGGGCTCAATCCCGAGCACTTAGATGGATGTGGGGTACAGTCTGTGACCCCAGCACATGGGAGCAAGGCAGGATGATCATACAGGCAGGCCATCCTCAGCTACATGCTGTTCTAGGCTAGTCTCAACTGCATGACAACCTGTTTCAGGCCTGCTCTCTTTTGAAGGAAAGTGGAGGAGCAATGGATCTGGGGAAGAGGGAGGTGTAGGGGAGGACTGAGGAAAGGAGGGAGGGTAAGCTATGGTTGGGATGTATTGTGAGAGAAGAGAAAAAAAAAGAAAACCAACAAAACCCTAAAATATTCAAAGCTACCATGGGCAACTTAATGAACCTGACTCAAAATAAATAGGAGAGAAGGTCAGAGAGAGATGGCTCAGCAGGTTCTTGTCATGCAAACCTGGTGACATCAAAACCTATATAAAGGTAGGCATAGATACAAACCTGGTGACATCAAAACCTATATAATGGTAGGCATAGATAACTGGGATCACATCCAGTGACACCATAAAAATAAATAAAAATTTAAATTATATAAATTAAAAGTGTTCATTTTTTAAGGAAATGTCTCCTGAGCCAGTTGATCAGTGTGGTGCTCAGTAGAACAAAAGGGGTGCGTGCTCCAAGACAGCATTAGAGACGCGTGATGGATGGACGGACGGGCTCGGGGGCTAGTGAGGAAACAAGCACACCAGAAAACCTCAAGGGAGGAGCCTAGGATGAGAGGAATGAGAGGATCTGCTGTGACCCAGGCTCTGTGCCATCAGCAGAGCTAAGGAGACCATCCGGGGTGTCTATATGATTTCACAGAAGACAACGTAATCTACTCCAGACGTGTCTAATCTGAGGCGATGCCAGAAACTGCACACACCACACCCCGCCAGCATTCTCTGGCCCAAATTCTGCTCAAATCAGTGCTGCAGTTCCCAGCTTGAAACGGTTGTGATGTGTGGGACTGAAGCTCCTAGCTGACAAACACCTCCAAGGACTCCACATTTATGTTTTCAAATCAGTCTGTGATATAAAATAAAATTAGAAAAGTGATTTTAATGCTACATTATAGATGTCATCATGTAATTTCCAATGAATAATACTAATTTCAAAAGCAGAAGGCATAAGCAATAAACCATAGGTGTGTGTGTGTGTGTGTGTGTGTGTGTGTGTGTGTGTGTGAGAGAGAGAGAGAGAGAGAGAGAGAGAGAGAGAGAGAGAGAGAGAGAGAGAGAAAGTAGAAAGCCCTCCCCATTCTGGGGGTGGAGACTGGTGCTACAAAGCCTCTTGTCATCCCTTTGCCAACTGGACAAGTCAGTCTTTGCTTTCCCCGTGACATGTATTTGAGTTGCAGCGGAAAGGAAATGTGTCATCTGTGGTTTGGTTTTAAAAGTGGAAAGCTAGCTGTACATATCCTCTTAAGAAAACCCTGCAGATTTAAGTTTCATAGTCTCCAAACTATTCTACTTAAAATAAGAAGAGAAGAACAAAGTGGCTCATTAAGTAAAGGTTTGGACAGAGCGCTCCTGAAGGTAGGTGGCACATGTGGCTTTAAACTTACAATTTTGTTCAGGTTAGTGGAGAAGAAGTGTCTTTTCAAAGATGTATACATATATCTATCAATGTAGAATCTTTTTTTCTATTCCATTATGAAAAATTAAAATGAACAGCATAATCAATAAGAGCTAGGAAAATTTATAGTTATTAATATGGAATTTAAATCAAGATGAGTACGGTCTTGAGTTTGTACTCAAATGAGTTGAAAAGCTTTGGGTTTTTTTGTTTTGTTTTTAAATTAAGGAAATACATTATTATTACAGCTTAGGAATTACAAATCTGATTAAAAATGATAAGACAAAAACCAAAACCAGAAAATCGAAACTTTGCTAAACCAACCTGGCCTCTGGGGCATAAAATAGGAACAGTGTCTATTCTCAGGCAGTTGTAAGCAAAGGAGAGTCTCTGTCGGCAGCAGCTTGTTTACTGGGGCATGACAGCACATCTGGCTGAAGACAATCAACAGCAGATCTATTATGTTGTTCTGTGGTACACGGATAGCGTGTAGAATACTGTGATGTGAACTAATGTGATTAAAATAACTTACATTAAGTCATTTTAACATTGAATGCTTAAGTCTACTCTGGTAGAAAAGGATGGACATTTCTCACTAAATCAATTTAAAGTGCTCGTTTGGGGGGTATGTGACTGACTTATGAAGTATCCAGAGAATCCTATTATTTGACTTGAAGACTGACGCGAACTACAACCACACAGAAGTCAGTGCAGGGTATCTTTAAGCATCACCAGCAGTCATAATCCCAATAGTCATCTGGATCCCAGAACACTCGGGGTTTTCCCCTCTCCACTCTTAGTATAAAATATTAATCAAAATACAGTTTCTAACTAGCATCATTTACTATATGCTATTTTTGTCGGTGCAACTTAGTGTATCTTATCTGTTAATCTCAACTTTTGCATTTTATTAGCATTCCAATGTTGTCAAATGGCATATATTATACCAGAGTAAACCTCCCAGGCTCAAGTGTGACTAGAAGGGTGGTATCTGTACTACTTAGAAGTAGTTTAGAGACAGAATCTTAGGCCCTAACCTAGACCTGAAAAAAAAAAAAAGACTCCTCCACATATTCAAGTTTGAAAGTAACATCTATAAAACACACAGGGTGCTTAACAAGACACCTACACTCATTAAGTCTTAGAACAATCTAGTGTTTCTCAGTCTCCTCTCACTTATGCTCTGAATAAAATATTCTTTCAAGAGTTACTCTGGAGAACAGGTGTAGTATTATAAACACCTCAGCTGGTCCTGACAACCCAACATTGATTCCAGAACTCAGGAGGCAGAGGTAGGTTGATCTTTTAAAGAGAAGAAACAACTCACTTCACTAAAGGTTTAACCAAATGTCTCTTGCTAGGTTAGCTGTACTTGGGGCAGACATGACAGCCCCAGGGGGACCTCTAAGCAGATGGCTGGTAACAAGAGCTAAGAACAAAAGTTTGTCCTTTTACGCACTGGCTTCTAGGAAGCTCTGAGCCCCAAACTAAACTTCAGTTTTGGGAGTCGGGGTGGGATGAGGGCTGAGCTACTACAAGGCTGCACCCTGGCTGCTGAGTTTCTGCCTTCTAAGTTAAGATGAGCTGCTCTGTCAGGCACTGTGTTCTCAGGCCCCAGGAGCCTGATGAGTGATTCCTTTTTATTTTTCTCTATAATTTCTTTTGTTCATTTCTGTTAAGGGAGAAAAAGATGTCAGTTACAAACTGGCAACAAGGGTAGCCACCTTTCTATACCTCTGGAAAGCTACAGTCAGATACTGCAACAGAGCTGCACTCTAGGACAGGGACCCTCGAGCTGCTTAGTGTAGTTAGCATCGCACTGCAGAGGACAAACGCCTTCAAATTCTCACTGGCGTACACTTGCTCTCAGGCTCCACCAAACCTCTGCCCTCCCTCTGCCATACACACACACACACACACACACACACACACACACACACACAGGCCACTTGTGATATCTTTTAAAACTTGAAACAAAACTTTCAAGGCCACGTTCTCCTTTACTTCAAAATGAGCCGTGCTTCTCAGAAGATGGACACTTCAGGAAGAAGGAGCTGTCAAAGAGGAAGCACAGCACGAAAGGAGAAGCATCTGACTACAAGCTGAGGCCCCGGGCACGCCCTTAAAAGGGAGAATGTAGAGCTATAGTGCAGGGTTAAACATGGTCAACATGTCTATAATGCTAACTTACAGCATCAGCATGTACGACAGAATTTTTAATTTTTATGTACAATCTAAGAACAGAAATGAAAATTCAGTTGAGAAGAATCCAATAGCAAAAGGTAGGCATGGCTCTCTGGTGTTCTTGTGCTATCTCAAGTGCAGCCTATTAACTACAATTACTTCATGTGCCAGACACAGTTCTTCCACAAACTAACAACTGACATTGCTGTCTCAACAGATACCAGTGTACCAGTAGGGATGGAGCACACAGGACAGTGCCTGCATCTTGTTTTCCTGATGACAACAGTGTGGTCCTCGTCTCCTGGAACAAAAGCAAACTATACACATCTGTCAGCTAACAGTATCACTGCCTCAGGTTCCAGTAATCAAAATGGCCCGAGCAGACATACAAGTGAGAACATGAACTTTGTCACTCCTGCAGTGGGTCACAAGGTGAGTGCCACAGACAGGCCTGCATCATCTCCCACTGTGCCTTTAGCTGCTACATCTACACTCAAGTTCTCCACGCCCCGTGCCTTCAGAAACAGTTCTCCAACAGCAGAGATGAAAAGTCAGGGGGATACTTTTAAAAAGGAAGTCTGTGAGGAGAACACCAGCAACACAGCCATGCTAATTTGCTTAATTGTAATTGCAGTGCTTTTCCTTATCTGTACCTTTCTATTTCTATCAACTGTGGTTCTGGCAAACAAAGTCTCATCTCTTAAAAGGTCAAAACAAGTAGGCAAGCGCCAGCCCCGGAGCAACGGTGACTTTCTGGCAAGCAGTGGGCTCTGGACTGCTGAATCGGACACTTGGAAAAGAGCAAAGGAGCTCACAGGCCCCAACCTCCTGATGCAATCGACTGGTGTGCTTACAGCTGCCCGGGAAAGGAAGCTTGAAGAAGGAACTGAAAAGCTCAACTAGGCCAAGGTTTGGAAAGGGAAATGCAAAGCAGCAATGAGGAAGGCTGAGTTAAAAATAAAGCTGGCTGGCGGCATTTCACATCCGTGTTTGCTCAGATGAGCAAAAGTCTGGCGTGCTGTTTGTTTAGCATCAAAGAGACCAGAAAAGGAGATGTATGCCTGCTCAAGTTTTACTTCTGTTTCATACTTCATATTTTTAAGAAAGTAAATAAAACAACAACAGCTGAAGAAACTAATAGAAATAACTAAATACTCTTGTTCAGTAATGGATGACCTCTGTATGTATGGATGTCTGAATGTACTTGAACTTGGAAGAGTTCTATTAAACCCTTAGAGCCAAGCAAATGCCACAATGCCTAGCAGAAGTCAAATTCCTAACCCATAGAATTCAACTGTGTAATGCAATGGTACATTCTCACTGGATGAGAGAGAACCCGCACCAGTTGGTATCTTAGCACAGCTAATGTTAGGCTACATCTCTTTCACATATGGCACAAGACAAAAGTGCTTTTCTACTATACATAACACATTAAAACTTAATTTTGTACAATAAATGAAAACAGGCTTTAGAACAAAGCTGACTATGTATGTCTCATTTATGTTGTTTTAGAATGTTATAAAAATAAGAAAAACAACACAACCAAAATAGATGAGATTCATGCCCACAACAGAAGACTATGAATAAATATAAAAACATTTTAGTGTTCAAGAATAACATCTGAAGGAACTGGAGAGGTGGCTCAGCAGGGAGGAGGGCATTGACTGTTCTTCCCGAGGACCCTGGTTCTATTCCTAGCACTCACACAAGCCTCAGAGCTGGCTGCAACGCCAGTTCCAAGGGATTGTGGCTTCCTTTGGGTACCAGGCATACACATGGTACACAAACATGTACATAAAGTAACTTTTCCAAAAAGAGTAGCGTTTATATTTTGTATATACAATTTTCTAGAAGATTAATAAAAAGCACCAGCCATGTGTGGTAGCACCGACCTGTATCCCCAACATTTTGGAAGCTCAAATCAGAGGTTTTCTGAGTTTGAGACTAGCCTGGCCTGCACCCTGTCTTAAGCATTAATTAACAACCAAACATAACAAATGCCTTAAAGTTGGCCAATGTTTAGAGTCTAAGGATGCTAAGTAACTTACATATTATCAGCTTTCACTTTTACTCTCCAGAGAAGCATGAATAAAACAAAGTGAAGTATGGGGCTGGTGGGATGGCTCAGTGGTTAAGAGCACCAACTGCTCTTCTGAAGGTCCTGAGTTCAAATCCCAGCAACTACATGGTGGCTCACAACCATCCGTAATGAGATCTGACGCCCTCTTCTAGGGTGTCTAAAGACAGTTACAGTGTACTTACATATAATAAATAAATCTTTTAAAAAAAAAGTGAAGTATGTGTGTACATTTGCAAGTTTAGGTGCTCACAGAATCTAGTTTATTTACTATCGCTTTGGAGCTGGAGTTCCAGGTGATGATGTGAGTACTGGGAGCTGAACCTGGGTCTTTGCAAGAGTAGTTAGTATGTTCCTTTTTGTAAAATATAGATTCATTCATTCATTCATTCATTCATTCATTATATATCCAGCATTCTGCCTGCATGTATGCCTGTAGGCTAGAAGAGGTCACCAGATCTCATTACAGATGGTTGTGAGCCACCATGTGGTTGCTGGGAATTGAACTCTGGACCTCTAGAAGAGCAGTGAGTGCTCCTAACCTCTGACCATCTCTCTAGCCCGGTATGTTCCTTTTTTAAAAAAAAAAAAAATTAAGGATTTTTATTTATTTTGTGAGTGTTTTGCCCGCATGTATGTCTATGCACAATGTTCATGAAGTACCCTTGAAGACCAGAAAAGGGCCTTCAAGATCCCCTGGAACTGGAATTACAAACAGCTGTGACTTGCCAGGTAGGTGCTACACTTAGGCACTCTACAAGAGCAGCAAGTGCCCTTTACTATTAAGACCCTTAACATTTCCCTCTTAGTGACTCATCCTGGCTACACATCAGAACCAAATAAAAATGTCAGCCCCTAACTCTCATGCCCTCATTCCAGTTATCATGAGCTGACTTTCAGGTCAAGTACTGGGTGTTTCTTTCTAACCTCCTAGATGGTGTTACCCTTGACCATCACATTCACTTCTGTCAAACTGTTACTTTAAATTCTGGGTTACATCTTTAAATGAACTGTGTGTTGAGGGGCACATGAAATCAAATTAATTTCTTTCTTTTTAGTGTGTATGGGTATTTTGCGTGCATATGTGTCTATGTACTACATATGTGTCTGGTGCCCACAGAGGCAAAAAGAGGGCACCAGATCCTCCCTGGGACTGGAATTGCAGATGGTTATGAGCTGCTATGTGGGTGCCAGGAGCTGAACTTGGTTGTTTGGAAAAGCAGTCAGTGATCTTAACTGCTGATACAAATTTTCTTATAAATTTACTACTAGTTAAAAAATTAGTTCATCTCCCTAAACAGTAAGTCATAACCACGTTACATCAGATAAAGCAAAGTGTCCAAAATGAAAATTAAGGCACACGATGGCTAGCAGATCCTTGGACCAGTATCTTTCTTTCTCTTACATCTCTTCCAGTTGCTCTGCTCTAGTCCTTTTGCTGTTATAAAGTCTGTGGGTGGAGTGAGGGTTTTATTTGTTCTGTAACTCATGTTGGCCCCAAAGTCCCTGTGTTTAACGATCTCCAACACACTGGAGCCTCCTGATCTACCTCCAAAATGTTGAGATTACAGGCATGCATCATTATGCCAGTCTTTGCTTGTCTTTTCAAGGGTAAAGCAGTCCTGATTGGAAATGACTTCGGCCAGTGCTCTATTTTTCTGCAATTAAAGATGAGGTTGGGTGGCTGACGAAGAATGATAACTCAGTTATCCTCATAGTTAATTTGTTATAAACAAATACTTGTCAGAGAAAATTAAAACAAAATAACCTCTTTCTAAAGACAGAAAAGTCCTTCCATATTAAACCTGTTTGTCAAATATTTTCAAATAAACAGAAGACTTTTATGTACTTCAGGAATATTAAAAATCTATCACTCAATAGTTGATTTTTAAGCACACATCCTAAGAATGATACCTTAAGGGGAACTTATGAAAAAAAAAAGAGTAAAGATCTCTACAGAGTCAAAGTTTCCTAAGTTATTTTTGTACAAAACCACTTTTATTTTCTACTCCTGGATATAATGATTACCATCTTAATCTAAAGATTTAAAAGTAAATTAAAATAGCAAATTAAAAGCTTTACAACAGCAGGATGTGATAGTGGCACAAGCCTGTAATCCCAGCATTTGGGAGGCTGAAACAGGAAGATGGAAAGTTCAAGGCCAATCTAGGTCATACAATGATACTCTGTTCTCAAAAATAAACAATATTTTATCCCTCCAATTAAAAAGCTTTTTTATAACATTTTTATTACATTCTATTACTTTTAAGTCCCTTCAGGTTAAGAACTAAGTCACAGTAATCTATGTTCCTTGGCAGTGACTAGGGACACTGATCGACATGTTGGCATTTACTGTGTCTGCTATACTGTGCCACAGGAGGTGTTTACTTTTATTTACATCCCATAATAAGTTAAGGATTGCAATTTTCACTTTTCAGATGAGGAAGAGGCTAGAGAAAGACCTGCTTAAAGAAACTTTCTTTCAGAGACACTCATATTCTTCAATAGACTTGGCTTAGTCAGCTTATTTGGAAAGTATTAGGGGAACTAGAGAGACAGCGTAATAGTTAAGTGCACTGAGTTCGGTTGCCCATCACCTGTGTCCAGGCAGTTCACCACCAAGAGCATCTCAGCTTCTGGTTACAGAGGGTACTCATGCATATGTGGCCTATATATACATCAAAATAAAATGTCTTCTTTTTAAAGGAAGCATTCAGGCAAATATACAGCACATTGGTAGAATTGTGCCCAGTATGTGAGACCCACACTACCAAAATCAAAGTGGTGAGAATAACCTAATTACAGTTTTATTTAGGTTCTGCCTATACTGCCCTTGGGTGCTAGCAGTAAAGGACTGGCACTCACATGCACGCTTACCTACCATTCAAGGCATTATCTTTTCCAGTACTTACAATATTCCAAAATAATTTCTTCAGAGGAGGAAATGGTGACTGAGAAGAGCATTCTCTTGCCTAAGATTTAAACAACACTCATTTCTTCCAATAAGAAATCTCCCTCAGAATTTACATCAGAATAGATAATTTTTTAGGTAAGACTCTGTCCTAAATTTTTATAACCACATGACTGGAGAGTAAGGGATCAGCTACAAACATCAGCTACAAGCATTTAAGTTATATAGATTGTGTTTCAAAATAAGCTCTGTTGAAGAAGCACACTTCTTAGTCATTCTGTGGTATATTGCACTTCCTGTAACTGCTATTGATAAACTTCCTCTGCTGCACAGAAGCCATCTCAGTGTGCTAGAGGACCATTTTTAATCTGCACTGAAACACCCCTTTGCTTTCTCAGCCAATTCACCAACATGTTCGGTTAGAACAAGAATTTACATTCTGCGAAAGAAGTTCACAGGTAAGCACACCCTGACACAGGCCCTCTGATTTCTGATTTCAGTTTTGCTTATTTATTTTAAAAACCAAAACATCATTAGTGTTTTATAGTTAGCTGAATTCAGCTCTCCACAGCTTAAAGATGTCTACAGAGAGTTTCTGTATTTCTGCTGTGTAGAATTTTATAAACTTATACTTAGGGCTGATACTGTCTGAAAGATTTTTATCAAGATTTTAATATTATCAGCCCTTTGAAGTTTACTCAGTCAAACTATTTGTTAACATCACTTTAATAATTTTAAGTAAGCCAAGAGTTAAAAATAAAATAAAATTCTATAGACTTTGACTAAATTTACAATCTCTAAAATACTGTTTAAAACTTCTAGGGTTGAGGCAGAGCCTGCCCAACATGTATAAGGCCCTGGGTTTGGTCCCTGGCACTATAATAAAGAGAAGGAACAGAGTCTAATTTACTTTCTACACAGACTTTTCACTCAGATAGATTTAGATTATCTCATCAGTTTTTTTCCATTTTTTTTTAAATAGTCAGTGTTTTTACATGTAGACCAGGCCAGCCTCTATCTCAGATCTTTCTTTCTCGCTCATAAGTACTGGGATTAAAAGCATTCACTACTATTATTGGCGTAAAATATTTTTGTCTAACCCTTTTAGATTATAAACCATAATCAGTCACCTTCATTTTAACTTAAAGAGAAATTAGATGGATACTTACTATGTGGTTTTTGTATAAAATAAATTTTATATTTAAGTAATAATTATGACAAATAACTATTATGTCATTTAAAAAGTTCCATAAGGCAAAAATACTCTGATAAAATGGGTATGTGCATCTTCACTTGCGTGCTTATGGCACACACTCTGAGATGACCTGTTAGTGAAGAATATAAGCAGAAAGAAACATCCCCAGAAAGAACTTTTTGTAAAAGCTTGTTAGTATATACAAAAGATACTTGCCTTGTGACTAAATGGAACAATCACAAATAAAATAAATAAAAATGCACTGAGCTTCCAAAGACCTGCAATCTCCCCCCCCAAAAAAAATTTGCAAGTGGGTTAGACCCTATTTCAGTACTTCATTAACATAACTTTTGATTATAGCAGTCAGTCAGTCTGCCTATCTATCTATCTATCTATCTATCTATCTATCTATCTATCTATCTATTTTGGTTTTTCAAGACGGGTTTCTCCATGTAGCCCCAGCTGTCCTGGAACTCTTTCTGTAATCAGGCTGGCCTTGAACTCACAGAGATCTGCCTGCCTCTGCCACCTGAGTGCTGGGATAAGGGTGTGCACCACCACTGCCATCAGGCTTGGTTTGAGTATGTTACATAAGCTTTTAAAAAAATAAAAGATGTTTTAGAGCTCAGATTTGTCTAAAACAAGGCTAGTCTCAAGTTCAACTACTGCTATGTTTTCAACAAGTTCCTACATAATTCTAATTAGAAGTATGATGTAATTCTGAACTTGCTAAATATACATCGGATGCCTTTTAATGCTCAATCTTTAAAGAAGTATCACAAAATTTTCAGTATATTGTAATTATGACAACTTATATGCTAACTATTCAAAACTCCTAAACTGATCACATAGACTCCTAAACTGATGTGGGCTTCCTGGTATTTCTTTTCCATTTCTTTTATGTAAACCTAGCCCCAAAGTTACTTACACAGTACCAGAGATCTTACAGGAGGCTTTTTCTGCCACAAAGCCTTTCTTGTTCATAATTCTACAAAGGCTCCAGCATGTAGCAAAAGTCAAAGGCTCAGAGCAGCATGGTCTCACACTAGTGCCACCGCTTAGGGCCGTGACAGTTTGCCACGTTAACCAACTTCTCATTTTTTTGTTTTTAAAACCTAGAAGATGAAAATATGACTACCTAGGTCATACAAATAAATCTTATTACTCAGAAATTTTCTAGTGTTCAGTAATGGTAGCTATTATTATTGGTTAAAAATGGTCATAAAACACTACTTGTAATTCAAGATTGATATCCTTTTCTGGTTTCTTCTGTTATGGTTTTAAAAATCTCACTAGTTTAGAGATAGCACTAGTACTATGTACCTATCTCTCACATGTGTACTATACTTTACTTGTCACCACTGGTTTTGGTTTTTGGGGACAGGGTCTCCCTACAATGTAACCTTGGGTAGCCTAGAACCCACAAGCAGACCTGGTTGGCCTCTCATTCCAAGACCTCCCTGCCTCTGCCTCCAGGAATGAAGGTAGGAGCCTCCACACCCAGCTATAACTCATTTTTCTTACATCAAAATAACTGAAAGACCTAATACTTTGTTTATTTGAGACAGGGTATCATTATCTACCTTGGCTGGTTTGGACCTCCTTAAGTAGACCAGGCTGGCCTCAAATTCACAGAGATCCACTTAACCTCTACTTCCAGTGCTGGAATTAAAAGGCCTAAGATACCATGCACAGTTCAAAGACCAAATTTACCATAACTATCTACATTTACCTTTTTTTCTAAGGAATGATTTCCAAAGTTCATCAGCTCCTTATTAAAATGCTGTATTTCTTGCGATAGCCAATTTAACAGCATTAATTTACTTAGGCAACTTTGGGGTAAGGGGGCCATGAGCACGGCAGCAGACAATTGCTGTAGCCCTGAGCTATGCTCCCCAGCTCTGGCAGTGTGTGACAGGCACACGCCCAACACCAGGGAGGTCCCATTTCATTGTAACTGAGCTTGCATCCGGAGTCACTAAAAATATGTACATTTTCCTTAAAAAAAAAAAAAACAGTTAAAACAACCAAAATGCAGATTTAAATCTCAGATTTTAAATATAGAGAAAAGTATTGCTAGAACAAGGTTGAGAAATCAAGATTTTCCTGACCAGGAGGTTAAAGGCTTTCTAAGAAAGGCCCTGTATCGACTGTCCATAGATTCTCTGTATATATCGACTATTCATAGATTCTCTGTAGTTGCCAGGCTTACTTTTAGGTTGTGTCGGACAGTGAGGGTGGGGGGGAAGCTGAAGGGAAGGCCCTTGCAGTAGATGGAGCCTGGAATAAAGTCTGTTCGAGGATGGGTCATCTAGCCTCTGTCCTGGGCGGTCAGCTCTTTGTTGTTAATTCTTACTCTCACATACAGGCCAGTGACAGGAAATGGCAATTCCCAACAGCCTCTTCACCTGTGTCAATTTTCTCTCTCTGACTGTATTTGGCCTACTTCAGTCTTCTTTAGTAACTTCCTGATAATTACTAAGCAACTAATTTCCAATCATTTCTTCTTCTTCAATATCTTTTCTAATCAATGGATCCTTTCCAACATATCTAGTGCATCCTAAATTTTTTTGTACAATTTCTTGTTAGTGCTCCTTTTTATAAAAGAAAAAAATTATTCTTATTACCATTACTGTCTACTATAAATTTTAATCCCTTTTTTATCCTTTGCCCCAAATCAGCTGACCATCACCTTTCTCTACAGAAACAGTGTACATTTAGGAACTACCAGTTACATAGTTGACAAGTATGTTGAATAAGCTGTGTATTATAGGTAACAAAACTAGCTTCATTAAATCTGAAAAGAGTCAGGCTTCCTGTCCCCCAAAATTTCTTCTTTTCGTCTTGATGCTTCTTTTCTAGACTATTTCGAGCTGCTTGAGTAAGATTCTAACAGGTTCTAGTATTCCACTGTGGCAGATCCCAGGGGGCAACGTGACAGAAATGCTGAGCAGGAGAATGCGGGACACCATTTGAAAAGTGGGGTTTTCTTTGATGACCGCTGACAAGTGAAAACATCACCCTGAAGCCTCTAGCTTCCTATTGCCATCAGAGGTGATGAACCTATCAGAGCTGATCTTACAAACCAAACTGGGCTTTATAATTCTGCTCCTGTTTTAGCTGGTTCCTCCTCTATTTCCTTTTTCAGCTAACTAAAAAGAGGAACTGTATGGTTTCTTTATTTTAAGTAAAGTCACAAAAGCGGAAACATTTTTAGCTGGAGACAATTCTGTATCTTCTGTTGCTTTGGAAAGCATTTTCTAAAAACATTTACAAAAAGAAACTCCTGAACGCCATTTTCTAACCAGGGCTTTCTTTTTTTAAAGGGTAACTAACCTATAAGATTACTATGTGGAATGGTGTAAATGATGACCATCTAGAGCTGAGTCAGACCCTCATATCTTCCCCAAAATTTCAGTGTTTCCCATAAAGAACCTTAAAAGACGGATAAACCCAGAATTTCACTAAGTTTTCTTTTCTCTGCTTATATTATGGTAGAAGGTTTAATAGAAAGTAAAAGTGAGATGGTGATGAACCAAGAGGCCGGCACAGATTAAATGTTTACTAAGCAACTAAAATGAAAGGCACGGGGAATGGTAGAATACATGAAAAGGTGCAAGAAGAGAAACAAATCAGACTTTAGAATCACATGGTACAATCGCATGTTGTCACTAACAGACATAACCCAGATAAGCTGCTGGACTCATTCTAATTTGCTTCTGTGAAGGTTAAATGAAATAAGTAAGTCACAAATATACCAAATATATACAAATATAGCAGACTCTATAAAGGTATTTTTCTTTCTTTCTTTTTTTCTACCTTTGTGGAACTGTTTTTTAAATAATGTCGTTTTAGGCAAGATAATAATAGAAAATGTGCAAACAACATAATAAAAACAACTATTCAGGTGAGGAGAAGCAAGAATGAGGCACAGCCACAAAGAAGGACCCGAAGAAACCAGCCAGGCAGCCAAGGAGGCTCAGGGAACAGCTATCTGTGCCTGTGGTCAGAGAACCGGGTTTATGAAGGAGAATTTAAATTGAGGTCTACAAGATGAAAACAGGTTCAGACATTTAGTCAGCAGAGAAGAACATTAGACCAAAAAGAAAAAAGAATACATTAAAGATGGAAAAATGGCATAATTTAATGTGTTTAGGGAGTATCCAAGGAAGTTAAAGCTTGGTTTGTAAGGTTTTCTCCAGAGACGTGTATCCTTACGTGAAGGAGCAACCAGGTCATGCATGATTTAAGGGTAATTATCAGCACTAGGCAAGGGACTTCAGAGAGCTATTTTAAATTTTAGACTTCAAGCACGAGAGAGAAAATTTAAAGAAAGAACAGAATAAGAAAAAAAAATTATCTTTTCTTGTAAGTCCAGGTCCTTCTGGCCCAAGCATGTGATCTCAGCAACCAGGGATCTCAGCAAGGGCTACACAGGGCAAGTGTCTTAAAACACAAAAGCAAATGAGAGAGAATGGATAAGAAGGGCGTCATTTGCCCTCATCATTCTATTATGCTAGTGGTAGCTGGGGAAAGAAATAACTACTCAAATTGCCAAAACCTTTTATTGTATCTTCAGAGTCCTGGAAAAATTAATTTCTTATCATATATGGAAACTAGCATCTAACAGTCTGAGACTGTCCTTCCTTACTGTTAAGACATAGTACAGTTATCTCAGAGAGCCGACACTGTGCTTGGAGATGTCCAGAAGAGCCCTTTATCCTCAGCGCTGACAATGTCACTTTAGAGCGCAAGGCAACTGAAAACAATACACAGTGGACAGTATACAGCCGGGACTTTGGAACTTAAGTCTTCAAAGTTTCAGCATCTATGACATCCCACAAAAGACAGCTGCCAAGTCTCTGCTGAGCCCTGCCCAGGTGCCTGTGCACACTGTTTGGGCTGGGAGACAGGTGTGCTTAACTAGTTCTTTATAGTATTCTAAGATTTAGATCTGCTTCTAAATCTCTGGGAAACCTTTCCAAAGCTCTCCCAGGCCAAGTCAGTTCCTCTGTTCATCTACCAAGTATGAGGAAACATCAAATTATTGTAATTACTTTTGTTTTTCAAGACAGGGTTTCTCTATGTTGCACTGGCTGTCCTGGAACTCACTATGCACACCAGGCTTACTTCAAATTCACAGAGATTACTTGCCTCTGCCTGGATTAAAGGTGTGCACCACCATGCCTGGCTGAGATTACTTTTTACCTGCTAATTTTTACCACAAGAATTTAAAACACTTGAAAGCAACTTTTTTTATTTTAAATTTATCAGATCTAGACCAGGGTCTGACACAAAGGTGGTTGTCCAGTATCAGAATGAAGGCAGTAATGGTACTTACTTGATCAACTGGGTTAGAGAGACTTGAATCACTTTAGGATTTTCTTGGTTTTTGTTTTGTCTTTCAGATTTTATTTTTAACTTTCTCCCTCCCTCCCTCCCCCCTCCCTCTCTCTCTCTCTCTCTCTCTCTCTGTGTGTGTGTGTGTGTGTGTGTGTATGTGTGTGTCTATGTGTGAGTGTATGTACACGTGCGCTGCTGCCTCTACAGACTAGAGGTGTGAGATCCCCTTGGGACTGGATCTACTGAATTTTCTGATTGAGATATATACATATGACGTGTTCTGTTCACAAAGACCTTACACAAATGGACTCGGAACAAAAGAGGTTCAGGCTGGATGTGCGGGTTTGGAAGTTATAGCACAAGGGTGACAGAGTGGAAACTTACAGAATTAGAACAGAGAAAAGTGAAAGGTAGAGAGAGATTGAATGCTTAGTGTCTATATTTAGGAGACAGGAGCAAAAAAGATCTAACTGAAGTGGTACAGAAGGAAAAACTGAATTACTGGTGAAGGAACAGTCATTAAGGTCAAATGTGGTGAGGAGAGAGAGAGAACGAACATAAGACACCAGTGTAAGGCACCATGGTCACTGGTGTGTGCGCTCTTCGAGGAGACCACTTTATTCTTAAGAACAGACAGTGAAGCAAGCAGAGAGCCTGTGGCAGAAGGTGAGCCTGCACACTCAGGACAGTATGAAATGAAGGAGTGCCATCTGAGGAGCCTAGAGGGTCTGCAAGATTAAACAAGATTTTATAAAAGAATTAAGATTACAGCCGGGCAGTGGTGGCACATGCCTTTAATCCCAGCACTTGGGAGGCAGAGGTAGGCTGATTTCTGAGTTTGAGGCCAGACTGGTCTACAGAGTGAATTCCAGGATAGCTAGGGCTATACAGAGAAACCCTGTCTCAGAAAAACCAAAAAAATAAAAATTTAAAAAAAAAAAGAAAAGAATTAAGATTACTTTCCAGGAACTGCAGATGCTATACTATAAACTGGAGCATTACACTGTGTTAAGTAGCGACCAGAGTAAAATTTAACCAAATGCCTAACCACTGTATGTTAAAAAGCAATGTAATGAAGAGCCCAATGTAATTAGATACCAGGTGATAGCTAACTCTTTTTCTTTTTTTCTTTCATTGTGAAATCACTGGTAAGGAGGAAACATCTGAAATGGAATTCAAGTATTTGGTCTTCATTTTGCTTTGTCAATACCTGAACAATACGTTTTTCTCAGAGACAGAAGCAATTACAACAGAGCAGCAATCACAGTCTACTTTAATTACATCATCAATGTTATATGTTACAACTGATTCTCAAAGCACAGCAGGGAATGCCTTGAGTCAAACAACAAAATCCAAAAACATTGCTACTGGAAGACAAGTACAACCTGCCCAAATCACTCCTGAACGAGCAACACCAGCTGTTTATGTCTCTTCAAGACCACCTACTTATAATATCACCAGACAAGCAGTATCAGCAGTCAACAACTCCTTCCCACAAACATCACCATCTGGGTTCACTTTGACCAATCAACTATCACCTTCTGCCTATAATTCTACTAAACCACCACCAAAACCTTCTGTCCATACGTCCACACAACAGCCATCATCACCTGCTCCTACCTCTTCTGGAAAACCAGTACTACAAACGACTCATAATCGACCCACAAAATCAACACCAACTGTTTATTTACCAAGGGACACACCACCACCACCACCACCACCACTCACTTCAGAACCAACGAGTGGCAAAGGAACTGCTCATAAAAACAACCACAATGCAATAGCTGCCATATTAATTGGTACAATTATAATTTCTATGTTGGTAGCTATTCTCATGATCATACTGTGGAAATACTTGAGGAAGCCAGTCTTAAACGATCAAAATTGGGCAGGGAGGTCTCCATTTGCTGATGGAGAAACACCAGAAATGTGTATGGATAACATTAGAGAGAGTGAGGTATCCACAAAACGCGCATCAGTTGTTTCACTTATGACTTGGAAACCAAGCAAAAGCACACTGTTAGCAGATGATTTAGAAGTTAAGCTGTTTGAATCAAGTGAACACATTAATGATACCAGCAACCTCAAGACTGGGAATGTAAAAGATCAAATAAATGGTTTATCAGAAGACAGTGCTGATGGGTCCACAGTTGGTACAGCTGTGTCTTCTTCAGATGATGCAGATCTGCCCCTGCCACCTCCCCTTCTTGATTTGGATGAGAATCTACCAGACAAGCCCACAATGATAGTTGTACCTCCTCTACCAAATGATTCTACCAATCTCCAACCATCTCCAGATGGCCTAAATCACGTGTGTGAAGAACATCATTCCAAGATCCAAGAGCCATTCCCTCCACCCCCTGACTCATTTAATGTGCCTCTGTCAGATTTTATAAACAACCAAGAGTCTACCCATGAGGCTCAGTGCCAGGAGTTCTCTACTCCTGACCTCCATCTGGACCTCACGGACTCTCTACCACCTCCACCTACAGAGGGGCTATAAAGTGGCAGTTTGCTTTCTAGTCTGTCCTCCATCCTGAGATGGCTCCACCCATTCCTGTCCCTGTGGTATGGCACACAGGACATGAAAACTGGCATTTGAGTGACTGTTTAGGAACTACCTGACACCTGACTGAAGCCCAAATACACGGGTAGATTATTACAGTGGAATGCTTACCGGCTACAGAAGTAATTTTTTTTTTTAAAGCAGAGTGCCTTTTATATGTCAATGATAGATATGTCAATAACTTAAACACTTTGGAAACATGGTCTACATATACCTATTATTACCCAAAAGATCTCCCCCCTGAAAAGCTGTATATAAACTTATTTTAAATGAATAAAATTCTATTTTTTCCACCTCAAAATTTGGGTTATAATAGAAATGAGAAATTTGAAATGGTCAAAGTTTTAATACTTCAAATATTAAGTAAATATTTTAATTTACAGAGATTAAAATATATATCTAAGAACAAAGACATTTGCATTTTTTTGCTTTACTACAGATACAAACTGTATTAAAACCTGAAGCCTGAGTGCTGTGTGGGGACAGTCACCCTGAAAAAGTGGGCACTTTCTGTAAATGCACTTTTCTTTTTTCTTTACAATTAAACATTTTATGTATGTAAGTGTTTTGCCTGAATGTATATATATGCCCCATACATATGGCTGGTGCTTGAGGAAGCCGGAAGATGACATTGGACCCTATGGAACTTGATGGCATTACTAACATTTGCCAACTGCCTGCCACATGCGTGAGTACTGGGAACTGAATGCACGCCCTCTGAGAAAGCAGTATGTGCTCTTAACCACTGAGCCATGGCAACTCCTTTCTTTTTCATCTTCCTCCTCTTACTCATCCTCCTCCTCTTCAAATGTTTGGGGTGTGGGGATGGAGGTGCAAGGAGATAGGCTGTATTTGGAGGTTAGAAGATGACTTGTGGGAACTGATTTTTTTTCTTCCACCCCATTGATAGAATTCAGAACTTAAGTCATTAGACCTGACAGCAAGCACCTTTATCTTCTAAGCCCATCTCACTGGCCCCAAAATGTAGACATTTTTCTAAAATGTTAGGGAAACATAAACTAAGCACCTAGACAAAATCAGATGGTATGGAGGATGGGAGAGAAAAATAGAGGTGGGCTGTATGTGTGTGTCCTTTCCCACACACGCATGATACCTGCTTGTGTGAGGGTGTCTGTGGAGACCACGGAGGATACCGGACACCCTGGAACTGGTCAAAGGATATTCTGAGCTACAGTCCAATATGGGTGCTGGGAACTGAATTTGTGTCTTCTAGCACAGCAGCAAGTTCGCTAAACCACTGAGCCATCTCTGCTGCCCCAACCACCTCTTTTAAATGGAGAAATTTAATAATCACCTGAAGATTGTTGAGTATGAGGTACTCATAATAAAAGTGGGTACAACATTTGTTAAGGTGGAGGGTCAGTGGGAATTGCCTACTTTGTGCAGACCTCAATGGGCTGCAGAAATGCTCATCTGCCCAACAAGCACATCCTTCTCTTCTTCTTATTATTACAAGTCCAAGAAAGGACAGTTACTTAGAGCACAGATTTTGGGACTTTTTAGGATAGATTATAGTATTTATTTGTAACATTAATGTTCAAATACTAAAAATCCCATGTAGGATAAAAACAAGAAGGTTCTTGGACAGTGGAGTTTTACTACTACTGCTACTACTATATACTATTATTATAGTATATAATTATTAATAAACAACAATTATTATATATAAATGTAAATTTATTATTATTGTTGTTTGTGTTTTCTGAGCCATGGCTATCCTGGAACTCTCTATATAGACCAAGCTGTCCTCAAACTCACAGAGATACACCTGCCTCTGTCTTCCAATCTCTGTGATTAAAGGTGCAGCCTTTAAAATACCTTTTTTTTGGGGGGTGGGGTTAGATTTGTTTTTTTCTTTTTTTCCGAGACTGAGTTTCTCTGTGTAGCCCTGGCTGTCCTGGAACTCACTCTGTAGACCAGGCTGGCCTCAAACTCAGAAATCCTCCTGCCTCTACCTCCCAGAGTGCTGGGATTACAGGTGTGCGCCACCACCGCCCAGCCTGAATAGAGATTTGAGAAAAGAAAACTGGACCCACATGTCATGCTACAGATCTGAACAGACAGCAAAGTCGGCACAACACGAGAAGATGCTGCCCAATCCCTTTACACTCTGAACATGGGCAGACATCTTCCCAGCGGAGGCTCAATGTCTAGAAGCAACAAAAAGAAAAGAGAAAATTTTGAAATGTCAAAACCAAAATATAACTCAGCATTAAAAAGTCAAAAGACAAACATAAGACAATTGAAAAATTGTAAGTTAAATAAAGACAAAGTAGTAATACCTATAAATATTAAGAAACCTTTTAAAAGACGGACAATAGAAATGGACAATGGACAGTAAAAAAGATTTATAAAATACAAACACATCCAGAGAAGAAAAAAATATACGTAGATTGTTCTTGAAAATATACATAAAGGCCAGAATGGTGGCAGACACCTCTATCACAGCACTCAGAGCCAGAGGCAGGTGAGTCTCTGAGTTCAAGGCTAGCCTGATCTACAGAATGAGTTCCAGAGCATCCAGGGCTACACAGAGAAACCCTGTCATAAAAAGACAAGGAAAAAAATCCTTTAAAAAAAAGTTACTTCAAACATTCCAGTGAAATATGAAACTCTTCAAGCACAAGGGTCACAGCATGTCATTATTGGCAATAATGGAAGTATGGAAACAACTCAGAGGCCTTCCAGGACAAGACTGATCAGATAAACTAAGGCATATTCCCGAAGGTATCAAGGAATGAATGAGACAAATACATGTCTCTTGAAATAAGAGTTAATAAATTGAATTAGTAAGAAAAACCAAATGAGATATAGAACAATACATCACACAAATTTTTACATGAGAAGACAAAAATATATAACATATACATACATATTTTAATCTGTTTTTTTTTAAAGAAATACCATTAAGATGCAACTATAAGCAAATGAATTGAAAATAGTTCTTCTCCACATCAACAGGAGCAAAAAAATAGACTGGAGGGGGTCAAACTAGAGTAGTACAAGTCCTCTTTATACACAGTTACAGCATTCTGACTAAACAACCACAAAAACTGAAAAGCAGCTGAAAAAAATAAACAACATTACGCCATGTTTATGACAAACAGAAATGAATGACTTCAAATAATTCTGGGTGCAAAATTGACTGTCCCTCCTCAATGAAAGATATCCCAGAATCACAACTGGCCCAGCTGTCTACCACCAAGCTGTGTTCATGTGACTGTCCTTGTGTCCATGTGTATCAAAGACTGTCAGACTGCTCTTTGATAAGACCAATAAGCAGTTAGGTCAATGTTGTTAGGAACACTGTGGGAAAAACAGGGATATAAAAACAGCTTCAAACATTCCAAGAAAGCAAGTAGATAAATCAGGAACATTCTAGAGAGGTTGAAGGGGAAAAGCTGGCTTAGTAGATAAAAGCACTTGTGCCAAACCTGATGATGAATTTGGTATCAGGGACTCATGTACATGGAGGAAGGAGAAAACCCATTTCCAAGATGCTCTCATCTCCACATGTGCACCATGGCACTCACATCTCACACACAGAGACACAGACACACAGTTTTTTAAAATAAAAAGGCATTGTCTAGTTCTATCTATTTGCCTGAAAAACTCAGGATATCCTCGTTCTTAATAGCTGAGTAGTATTCCATTGTGTAAATGTACCACATTTTTTGTATCCATTCCTGAATTTCCCGTTGACAACAACATAGTAATAAGAATATGAGCTGAAGTAAAAATTAGTAAAGAATTCAGGACATCTGGGTTGTTTCCAGCTTCTGGCTATTACAACCAAGGCTGCTGTGAACATACTGGAACACGTGCCCCTGTGGCACGGTGGGGCAGCTTTGGGTATATTCCCAAGAGTGGTATGGATGGGTCTTCAGGTAGATCTATTTACAAATTTTTAAGGAACCAATTATCATCCTGAATGAGGTAATTCAGATCCAAAAAGACATGCATGGTATATACTCACTAATAAGTGGATATTAGCTAAAAAAATAAAAGTACATAATACCCAAGATATAGTCCACAGAACTCAAAAAGATCAACAAGATGTAGGGCCCAGGTGAGGATGCCTCAGTCCCACTTGGGAGGGAGAAGAAAGCAACCACAAGAATCAAGGGAGGGAGGGACCGTGGAGGAAAAGGGGATGGGGGCGGGGAAGAGGGGAACATGATCTGGTACTGGGTAAGAGAAAAGGACTGAAGCCCTGAGGGCCAACAGATAAAATGGAAATAGGCAACCTCGGAGGTAAGAGGTTGGAGGGACCCTCCAGAATGTACCAGAGACCTAAGAGGTGAGAGACTCTCAAGACTCGAAGGGAGGAACCTTAGATGAAATGCCCTACATTGGGAAGAGGGAACTTGTAGAGCCCACCTCCAGCATAGAGACTGGGCATTAAGTGAGGGATGGGTTGCCATCTCACAGTCAATACTCTAACCCAGAATTGTTCCTGTCTGAAAGAACTGCAGGGATGGAAATGGAGAGGTACCTGAGGAAAAGAAGGTCCCAGTGACACGCCCAAAGTGGAATCCAGCTCAAGGGGAGGCCCCAAGGCCTGACATTATTACTGAGGCTATGGAGCACTCACAAAAAGGAACCTAGCATGACTGCCTTCTGAAAGACCCAACAAACAGCTGAGAGTCAGATGCACCCAACCAATGGACAGAAGTTGCTGACCCTTATGTTTGAATTCAGGGAAGAATCTGAGGATGAGGGCAACCCTATAGGAGGAGCAGCAGTCTTAATTAACCTGGACCCCTGAGATCTCTCAGACACTAGACCACCAACCAGACAGCAGACACCAGTTAATATGAGGCCTCCAACACATTTTCAGCAGAGGACTGCCAGGTCTGGGTTTAGTCAGAGAAGATGCACCTAACCTTCAAGAGACTGGAGGCCCCAGGGAGTTTAAATGTCTGGTGGTGTGGATGTGGGGGTGGGGACATCCACGTGGACACAGGGGGCCAGGGAGGAGGTATGGGATGTGGATTGGGAGGGGAATAAAATCTGGAGTTATATATAAATAAATTAATTAATTAAACAAATGAAAAGGCAAAAGTTGAGAATAAAGTAAAAAAAAATTGTTAAAGACGGTAAAGTGACTTGAATGTTGACACAGTTCTGTTCTGTTAGTTCTTCTATGCTTTAACAACACTTTAGCTCATATTCTTATTACTATGTTGTTTTCAATGGGAAATTCAGTCAAAAGGTAACTGTGTTAAAGACTATGCAATCCTAATCTAAAATCTAAATTCTTCTGAGTGCTCAAAAATTTGGGGGAGTTCAGATCTTCACCCAAAGTATGTTCGCAATAGGCATGTATGTGCATGGATCTGTAAATGTATCTTAATAATTCCAAGTTTGGAAATAATTCTGGTCTCAAGCATTTTAGAAAAGGGATGCTGAGGGTGGAGAGATGGCTCAGTGGTTGGGAATATTTATTGCTCTTCCAAGAGACCTGAGTTCCTAGGTTTGACTCCCAGTGCACACATGACATCTTAGAACCTTTTGTATCTACAGTCCCAGGGGATTTAATGCGATCTTCAGACTTTAGCTAGCAGTAGTCACACATGTATTACACAGAAATACATGCAGCTAACAAATTCACACATGTACAGTAATAAAAATAATCTAAAATAGGGATACAGAACCTGAATCAATGACAGTACTTTGGTTCACAATTAATTACAGGAACAATCAATTTGATGATATCAAGAATAATGGTGGCTGAAGAGATGGCTCAGGAGTTAAGAGCACTGGCTGCTCTTCCAGGACCAGGATTCAATTCCCAGCAACCACATGGCAGATTACAACTGTCTGTAACTCCAGTTTCAGAGAATCTGACACCTTCATGCAGACATATATGCAAGGAAAACATCAGTGCATATGAAATAAAAAATAAACAAATTTTTACAAAGCAAATTGATTAAAAAAAGAATGTAGGTCAACTGGAGTTGTTGGCTAAAATGAGATGGTACATAAATACATAATTTAGGTTGTATTTACAGCTACACACTCACTCACCTATCCACCCTCGAGCATCCCTTTTCCAAACCGCTTGAGACAGAAGTATTTCCTGCTAATTGACTGTTGTGCAACAACTTCCAAGCTTAGAAAGATACATGTACATAAATACATATGCCTATGGCTGCTACTACAGCAGGTGGTTTGCTGTGTCACAATGCTAGAGCAATATATCCTTGGATACAAAAGATACGTCAACTTGTTTAATCCTTAATCTAAACTAGTTGCCTAAACAGATATAATTTGTGAAGTTGGTGAACTTATCTAAATTATAATTAATGCTTCTGTACAGCATCTAAGATAACTTGTAACAAATAATTGTCTTTTAAAAAATATTCTTCTTGCCAAGTATGGTAGCTCATGCCTTTAGTGTCAGCACTTGGGAGGCAGAGGCACATAGATCTCTTGAGTTTGAGGTCAGCCTGGTCTACAGGACCTGCCTCAAAAACCAAACAAACCCCCCAAAAAACATAATATAGTATTTAATTTTCTCAGAGCCTTTAACAGCATTATAATTGCTGCATTTGAAATACACTGAATGACAACCTCTTTTTCTTTTTGAGTACACACAGTCATCTTTAATACAAAATAAATGTGAAATGGAAAACATTATATGCACAGCAGAATCCAATTCTAATGTGCCTGGACATTTGGTCTGCTGTTGGCAGTGCTGAGGGGAGAGGTTATTAAATCCTTGGAGCAAGAGGTGGTGGTCCTAAGGCCACCAGGGGTGGGCTCGGAGGATTATAGCTTGGCTCCTCATCTGATCTGTATATGATCTGATCCTGTGCCAGCAACCAAGCTACTGCAGTGCCCATGTCTTCCCTGCCACAAGTAACTCCTCCTCCTGCAGTTGCTTCTGTCAGGTATTTTGTTACAGTGCCAGCAAAGTCACTAATATAAACTAAGCTTAAATTAATTTGAACCAATTAATTAATTAATTTTTCTTTCAAATGAAGGTACTTAACAGTGTAATTCGCATAGGTAATTTCACTTCTATAATGGCAGAAAGAAGAACGGAGGACTGGCCCCTTGTTCTGGAAAGACTCAATGAAGCAGTATAGGGCAAAACCAGAACAGGGAAGTGGGAAGGGTTGGGTGGGAAAACAGGGGGAGGGAAGGGGGCTGATGGGACTTTCGGGGAATGGGGGTCTAGAAAAGGGGAAATCATTTGAAATGTAAATAAAAAATATATTGAATTAAAAAAAAAGAATATTGTATGGGAAAAAAAAGAGAGAGAGATTTTTAAGGCAAACTGATCCTTAGTCCTATCCCTGAACTGTATTGGTGGGTATGTGAGCTGACAGGGAATGATAGCTGTCAAAAGCAAACCATTCTCACCCCCAAAACAATACTGCTGAATGTAGTACTAAGAACATTATTTTCAGGAATCATGATTGACGGCTAGATTCTGAAATCCATACACAAAATCTAAAGTCCAAATGAACACTCAAAGGAAACTGTCAGAAAACCCCTGAATCAATAACAGTCACTAATGGTGCAGACTGCTTAGATGTAGATCCTTTTCGAGGAACACTAGTTTTACTTAGAAGGTGACTCCTACAAGACAGCTGTCTTCTAAGAAGATATGCTATAGATTTCAATACAATCAAGTCTTTTTAGATACACATAAACCAACAGTTCATGAGATTTAGCAGGAGATGACACAAAATATTTAGTACCTAGGCATTTACTTAACATGTAATATACTAATAATTGCTGGTTTTTATATGGTGATAATTTCTTAACTAATATACCTTAATTTTCTCCTTTGCTTTCCTATGGTAAGTGGTGTGTAAATTAGATTTGAGTTTTAACTGATTATATAATTAGTCTACTTAAGATATCATGAATCTAGTCATATTTTACAAAAATTCTGATTATACTTTCATCTTTTACAAACATTGTTGCATATATCTTTTTTTTCCCTTTGATTTTTTTCAAGACAGGGTTTCTCTGTGTAGCCCTGGCTGTCTTGGAACTCTCCCTCTTTGTAGACCAGGCTGGTCTTGAAATCAGAAATCCGCCTGCCTCTGCCTCCCAAGCTCTGGAATTAAAGGCGTACGCCACCACTGCCCAGTTTGTTGCATATATTTTTTAAGTATCTTAACTTTCTGGGAAAGATTACATATAAATATAAAACACTGAATAAATAATTGAAAGTAGCCAGGCACTGGCTACATAAAAAAAAAAAAGTAAAAGTTATATTTATTTTGTCTTTTTGACATAGGACCTGGCTGTCTTGGACTCACTGTAGACCAGGCTGGCCTCAAATTCACAGAGATTTCCCTGCTTCTGTCACCTGAGTGCTGGGATTAAAGGTGAGTACCACCATTCCCAGCATTTTATTTTATATTTTGAGACAGGGTCTCATCTATTCTAGGGTGGCCTTGAACTTGCTATGTACTCAAGGCTGGGCTTCAATTTCTAGCCTTCTTACTTCCACCTCCTAAATGCTAGGATTAACGATGTGTGCTGACACTCAGGCTTTGATACTGTTCTTCATAAAAGAAAATTAATGATCTTTTGTTCAGCCCCAACAATACCTCTGGAGAAAGCAATACTCTTATCTATACCATCCAAAGCAAGTTTCATGGAAGAAAACAAAAACAAACAACTCCATCTAACTCAAATACATAAAATGTGAACAATTATTTTACCACTTGACTAATAATTAAAAGTCAAACACTGGTAAAGAGGAAACAAAACATCTAGTATCTACCAGATCTGGTAGTGCATATCTTTAATCCTAGCGCTGAGACACAGAAGCAGGAAGATCTCTGTGAGTTCCAGGCCAGCCAGGAACACACAGTGAAACCTGTTTTAGGCTGTGGTTGTTTTAAGTCCAGCATCCTTGTTTTACATGCAGCTTGTCCTGTATGTGGATCACCCGCACTAAGGCAGGACTGTGTGCATGTGCTGGGGAAGGGGACCGTGACAACAACGCAGCAGGCCTGAGTGCAGCATTAATCAAATGGTCTTTTGTATCAGGAAGGCAAAAACAAAGTAATCATCCTGAAGTGTTCCTGCGCTTCCTTAAAGGTAAGATGAAACATGTAAGTGACTGATAAATTTGAAAAGCTAATTAAATATAATAATAACCATGATGGAGGAAGACATAAAAAAATTAAGATTTTTATCATGACATAAAAAGGTTATGTGACAATTGAACTGTTTTTGAAAAGAACATAAAAATGCAGAGATTAAAAGTAGTTCAATGAATATCCTGGAAATCAATTCACAAAGAACATTTTTCAACACATAGAAAGAATGCAGAGGCTTTAAGAAAAATTACAGAAGCAAATGTTAAAAATGCAACCCAAGCCCAGAGAGACACACAGAAAGAAGTAACGGCTGGCCCTAACCTGCATGACGTACTATCCCGACAGAGAGATGAAGCTATCTGTGTAAGGCACTCTCAGAGCTGTAAATTAAAAAAAAAAAGTCCACTTGGTTGCGTATGCACCTCTTGCAATAAATTTGAGTCAGCACCAATGACAGCGCTGCAGTCCTCCGATGTGGGGCTGATCAGGTGGTTGCAGAGCTTCGGCTCACAGCAACACAATGCAGCTGAGCAGGCAGGCGCAGCCCACAGCCAGGAACCCTTCCGACTCCCACAACAAGACGACCTTTAAGCCTCAAGTTTCCCAGAGAAAATGAGATTCTGATATTGAAGACGACATTATGGTAAGCAGTTATTTAAATTGGTAAAAGACAGATTTTGGATTTTTTTTTCTTTTCTTTGGCTATTTTTACAAGCTAATGTTAGGAATGAATATCTTCAATAACAAGTGCATGCACCAAAATCTGCTGCAGTAATTGCTGAGATTTTCATTTTAATGTCCACTCATTTTGTAAATGCATATATTGTTTTTCCTCTAGAATTGGTTCTGAAATATACAGGAAAAAAAATCACTTTAAAACGTGTAGTTAAAGGTATGCTATCGGTCTTGATTTTTCCGAGTTCATTAAAACATTTTTTTTTAAGCCAGGATATAGTTATCCGTGAAAAGATGAAATTTAAAAACTGTTTTAATCTAACTGTTTTAATATATCAAACTACAAACATATTGTATCTTAAAATACTGCAGAGATTTAAGAAAAACAGACATGACAGCCATTTTTTTCTGAATAAGAAAACATTATCAAAAATAGTAACAGCCTAAGACTATAAAACATTTGCAGGCAGTGCCATTCTATCATATTAAGGCTCCAAGAAGATAAATAAGATGAATATACTAAAGGGTAAAAATAAAGAAAAAATGTAGGAGAGCATCTCTCTCTCTCTCTTTCTCTCTCTCTCTCCCTCCCCCTCCCTCCCTCCCTCCTTTCCTCCCTCAGTTCCCCCACCCCCACCCACCACATAGCCCCAACTGAAGGATTAGGCATTTGGACTATAAATGAAGGGCAGCTTTGTTAGTTTAATCACTGGAACAATTATAAAAGGACTCAACAACAAGGAGGTTTATTGAAAATTTTGCCGAATGCTAACTGACCCATGCAGATGCTGAGTGAATTTGCATATTAAAAGAAGGATGTATCTGTTTGTTTTCAGGCTTTGATGGAATATCAGATATTGAAAATGTCTTCCTGCCTGTTCATCCTTCTGTTTCTCACGCCTGGCATTTTATGCATTTGTCCTCTCCAATGTCTATGCACAGAGAGGCACAGGCATGTGGACTGTTCAGGCAGAAACTTGACTACATTACCACTTGGACTGCAAGAGAACATTATACATTTAAACCTGTCTTATAACCACTTTACTGATCTGCATAACCAGTTAACCCCATATACCAATCTGAGGACCCTGGATATTTCAAGCAACAGGCTTGAAAGTCTGCCTGCTCAGTTACCTCGGTCTCTCTGGAACATGTCTGCTGCTAACAACAATATTAAACTTCTTGACAAATCTGATACTGCTTACCAGTGGAATCTTAAATACCTGGATGTTTCTAAGAATATGTTGGAAAAGGTTGTTCTCATTAAAAATACCCTAAGAAGTCTTGAGGTTCTTAATCTCAGCAGTAACAAACTTTGGACAGTTCCAACCAACATGCCTTCCAAACTACATATTGTGGACCTGTCTAATAATTCACTGACACAAATCCTTCCAGGGACATTAATAAACCTGACAAATCTCACACATCTTTACCTGCACAACAATAAATTCACATTCATTCCAGACCAGTCTTTTGACCAGCTCTTGCAGCTACAAGAGATAACTCTTCATAATAACAGGTGGTCATGTGACCATAAACAAAACATTACTTACTTATTAAAGTGGATGATGGAAACAAAAGCCCATGTGATAGGGACTCCTTGTTCTAAGCAAGTATCTTCTCTGAAGGAACAGAGCATGTACCCCACACCTCCCGGATTTACTTCAAGCTTATTTACTGTGAGTGAGATGCAGACAGTGGACACTATCACCTCTCTGAGTATGGTAACTCAACCCAAAGTGACCAAAATACCCAAACAATATCGAGGAAAGGAAACCACATTTGGTGTCACCCCAAGCACAGACACCACTTTTAGTAGCATTGATAGGGCTTTGGTGCCCTACCAGGAAGACACACCCACAGAAATGACCAATTCACATGAAGCAGCAGCTGCAACTCTAACTATTCACCTCCAGGATGGAATGAGTTCAAATGCAAGCTTCACCAGTGCAACAAAATCATCCCCCACACCTGTGACCCTCAGTATAACTAGTGGCATGCCAAATAATTTCTCTGAAATGCCTCAACAAAGCACAACCCTTAACTTACGGAGGGAAGAAACAACTGCAAACGTAAAGACTCAGCCACCTTCCGCGGCTAGCGCTTGGCAAGTCAACACCTCACTCCTTCTAATGCTCAATGCTGTGGTCATGTTGGCAGGCTGAGGGTTTGCGGTTTCGGAAACAAAAGAGAACCTTCCTCCCTGATGTACAGTTGGGAAGATATGCCCCTATCTTAACCAGTGATTCGAGCTATATTATGTATTCAAGAAATCCAGTCTTGTATTTCTGACTTTGATGTAAATGAAGTAACTTGTCTTAATTAAAAGAAGTGCACAATGTCTTGGTACTTGCTGCTATTTTCCTGTCTTAAGTAAAACTAATGACTTTTTTTTTTAATGAAATGTTTCCTTTTGAAAGCTTCAACTTATTGCACAAACTATAAAGAGCATTTAAACTTTAATATGTATTTTATGTATGTTTACACTGTCAAATGTCTGGGACAAAATAAAAGGCCTATGATCCTGGCTGTGTCACGTGGTCTCTATACATTATCATAACCACCACCACATAGCAGATTCAAGATGAACTAATAGCTTTTTTTTTTTTTTTTTTTTTTTTTTGGTTTTTGAGACAGGGTTTCTCTGTGTGGTCCTGGCTGTCCTGGAACTCATCTGTAGACCAGGCTGGCCTCGAACTCGAAAGTCCTCCTGCCTCTGCCTCACAAGTGCTGGGATTACAGGTGTGCGCCACCACTCCCGGCCCTGAACTAATAGCTTTTGTTCTAGGGAAGATGAAGCTTTTAAGGTGAATGAAACGTGGGCCACTCAAGGATTTGGCCACTTAAGTGAGATCAAGGCTGTCACTCTGTAAATAAATGCTCACACCACATCATTGTTTTACACACAAGCCAGAACTGTTTTCAATCTAAATGCTGTCCTGCTTCTGAGGAACTCTGGCCACTTTGTAGATTATATACAACTGCTCTTCAAAAGGCTAGGAGACACTTAGCATTTTAACAAGGAAAATTTAACTTTGATTTGCATTTAATAAAAGCATTTAAAAACAAAAGAATAAAAAGTTTCCATTTAAGGCCTAGTTAAAGAGTTTTCTTGTAGATTTAATTGATAATTGATCATTCATTAATCAAAATTCAATATTGACAGAGTTAAAATGTTACTCTTACTATTGTAGGAGAAATTTATATTTTATAAAACCAAAATTGTAATTTGATCTACCAAATTTAAAATGAGTTTAGCTTGTGGTTAAAACCATGGAGTCTAAGAGTTCGGGTTGCTCTGAGGGAGCTTGCGGGATGGAGAGAAGTGAGGAGTGGGCGGTATTCCTTCAGCCCTACAACCATGGATGTTCTAATAAAGTAGACTGACAATGACACTGGGCAGGGGACAGATTAGACACTCCAAGTCAACTGAACTGGGCTCCAGTTAAAATAAAGTATCAAGAATTTTGGACAACATATAAAAAAAAGTACTTCACATTATGAATTAGCAATCAACACAAGAAGCTTTAACTGAATGATGTGTGAACTAGCATATCCAAAGGCTGTGAGCTACCAAGGAGGCACTCATTTTTGTCAGATACAAAAAAAGAATCTAACTTCATGCATTTCGAAATTTGGGGAGAGTGGAGAAGTAAGTTGTGTTTTTTCCTAAAAATTTTTAAAAAAGCTCAGCTGCCTCTTGCCCTGCCTTGTGTATGTGTGGGATGTGCACATGTAAGACTGGATGTATGCACGTAAGATTGGGCGCATCTGTTGTATTTCTCCATTGCTCTTTGCTTTACTGCTCTGAGAACATGGTTTCTCACTGAACTGAAAGCTTACTGTTTTGGCTAAGCTAGGTGAGCTGTGAGCTCTTGGACCTGTCTGTTCCCACCCCAATCCCAATGCTGGGGGTATGGCACATGCATCCATGCCTCATTTTTTTTTTTTAAACACGGATGCTAGGGACTCCAACTCCAATTCTCATGCTTGAAGAGCAAGGATTCTTACCCAATGAGCCATCTTCTCAGTCATGTAAAACATTTCCACCCAGAAAGTTAACATTTTGCCAAACTCCTCTCCATACCTACTTCCCTACCTCTGCCTCCAAGTGCTGAGACTGAAGGCAAGTACTACCATGCCTGTCCTAAACTTTTTTCTCTTTTTAAAAAGGACTAAACTCACGAAAACTTAGTTATATTTCAATAAAAACCTGTTCTTGTACTGTCTCTATAGTAGTTTTGAGTGTTTTTCTGTCTCTATAAACCTCTCACTGTATTAAGCAATCTTACCATGAAAAAAGTACCTAAGATATTTTAAAATGTATTACCTCTTCAAATGTGCATGGTATCCATTCTCCTTTCCAAAATGATCTAATAGCGTCACTAGCCCGGACAGAAACGAACTGCTTTTACAGTGCCCACTTCACAACATGAGTTGATTTCTTCCTCTTTTTAAACAGAAATGCTGAGTTTCACAAAACCAGATTGTTTACATCTGACTTCGAAGTTATGGCTACCAAAAGCTTAGTATCTTAGAATTCCAATGGAAACAATAACAAGAAAGTATAATTATGGATTATAGTGTTTGCAGTACCCATGGATTAAATCATCCTGGCTAACATGTCTGCAAAATGCAGAAGAAAAGCTTGATAAATTTACAAGTACAACATCTGTCAATTACATTGATCATGTCCTTAGGAAGAAGTACCCAGTCTTAAAGTAATTAGATAATCTTACCTTCTACAGAACTTATATTTGCATCATTATTAATCAAAAAGGACTCATCTCTAAATGTTACTGCATTATTAACCCTCAAACACCTTACCTGTGTCCCTTCTCAGTCTCTCTTCCATAGACACATACATATAAACAAGTATAGGTATATGTTAGCATGTAAGGTGACTTATGACAGTTTTTTTGTTAAATGTCTTGGCCAATTATACAGTCATTTAAGGGTTTTAAGTACATATAAAACAGGTGAGGTGTATTAAATACATTTTCAATTTAGAATATCATCAACTAATGAAGATTTTTATTGAGCTATAAATCCATCCCAAGTTGAGGAGTCTCTATTCTGTATTAGTATGTACACACACCCCTGAGGCTTTGTTCTGCTGGGTAAATAATTTACCTCTGTTACTTCTTAGCTATTCAATCAACAAAATGCGTTACTGCTCTAATCCAGTCTCCTCATCTAGGAAATGGGTTGACAGAATACTGTTTAATTTTCTCCTTGGAGAATTAAATGGCATAATCCCCGTAAAGCTTTCGCTGTGTCTTGGCCATTAATGTATGTTATTAAATCATCTTCTATAGTGATACCATGAATCAACAGCAAATTCCTTTAATGGATAGCAAAAAAGTGAGAGAAGAGAGACCTAAAATCCTTGTAAGATTATACTTTAGAAAATATGTATTCAAAAATTTAAAAGCCAGGTGTGGTAGTGCATACCTTTAATACAGCACTTGGAAGGCAGAGAGAGGCAGGTGGATGGATCCTTGTGAGTTCAAGGCTGCCTTGGTCTACATACTAAGTTCCAGGACAGACAGGGTTATATAGAGAGACCCTGTCTCAATAAAAAAAAATTAAGAACTAGTTAAAGAATATTATCAATGAACAGTAAACCACCAACTTACATCATACTGAGAAAAACAAAATTTTTATATGATTGGTTTCATTTTGAATGGAGAAAAAAAATATTTACTTGGCACTAACCATGTCTATCCATTTTGGTAAAACTGGCACAAGACTAGAGCATCATGAAAGCCCCCTGAAGAGGATAAGCAACTGCAAATCTCACCTGCACAAGAGAGAGTTCACACTTTTAGCCACCCTGTAAAACAGTACTTGGCAGCTAGGGAGAGAATGATTCAATGGGTAACAAGGCTTACTTAGTGTGCAAGCCTGGAGACCTAGGTTTGATCCTTGGAACCTATGCAAGGGTAGAAAAAATTTCATATAATTGTCTTCTGGCCTCCACATATGTACACACACACACACACACACACACACACACACACCTCTGGCCTCCACATATGTACACACACACACACACACACACACACACACGGGCTGGAGAGATGTCCCAGTAGTTAAGAGAACTTGATTCTCTTGCATAGAGGCTAGGTTTAGATCACAGCACCAATAAAGTGGCTCACAATCTTTTTTTTTTTTTTAAAGATTTATTTATTATACGTAAGTACACTGTAGCTGTCTGTCTTAAGACACATCAGAAGAGGGCATCAGATCTTTTTAGGGGTGGTTGTGAACTACCATTTGGGTGCTGGGATTTAAACTCAGGACCTTCAGAAGAGCAGTCAGTGGTCTTACCCGCTGAGCCATCTCTCCAGTCCCAGTGGCTCACATTCCTAACTACAGTTCCAGGAGACCTGAAATCTTCTTCTGAACTCTGCGGACAACCGACACATGTGTGGTAAGCATACATACCTAGAGGCAAAACAGTCATACACAAAAATCTAAGAGAGAGAAAGAGAGAGAGAGAGAGAGATAGACAGACAGACAGACAGAGACAAAGGGGTAAAGCAAAAAAAGAAAAATAGCACATTTAAATAAAAAAATCCCATCATTTGGATATTCTAGAACACACAAACAGATAATAATTTAGTTAAATAAGAAACTAAAAACTTATTCTTTTTGTTTTGTCTTTCCAGACAGGGTTTCTCTGATTAGCTCTCACTGTCTTGGAACTCACTCTGTAGACAAGCCTGTAGAGATCTGCCTGCCTCTGCCTCCTGATTATTGGGATTAAAGGAGTGTGCCACCACTGCCTGGCTACTAAATTTATTAACAGATAAAGCACTGGGCAGTAGTGGCAGACACCTTTGATCCCAGCACTTGGGAGGCAGAGGCAGGTGAATTTCTGAGTTCGAGGCCTGCCTTGTCTACAGAGTGAGTTCCAGGACAGCCAGGACTATACAGAGAAACCCTGTCTTGAAGAAACAAAAAACAAAAAACAAAAACAACATCCCCCCCCAAGATAAAGCAATTGCTTATTGAAAAGATACCTTGGGAACACATTCAGAAACATACCTTTAAATTAAAAAAAAAAAAAAAACTAATGAAATAAATGTAGAAACGTAAGTGACTTCTTCATATGTTGGTCAAAATAATTAGAAAACTATGAAGAAAAATTATAATGCCAAAGAAGTACTTTCCACACAGAAATGGGTGAATGTAGAAAACATTAATGTGAGGTAATAAGTTCAGATCTCCCAATTTATTCATTCACTCAACCAGACTTAGCTAGTATCTGGGCATGCCAAAGGCTGTAAAGGACATACAGCTTGATTAGTTGCCATAAAACTGCAGTTATTGACAGTGTATGATGATTAAGCATTTCTTTTAAAGATTTATTTATTTAATGTATGAGTACACTGTCACTCTTCAGACACACCAGAAGAGGGCATCGGATCCCATTACAGATAGCTGTGAGCCACCATGTGGTTGCTGGGAATTAAACTCAGGTCTTCTGGAAGAGCAGTTAGTGCTCTTAACCACTGAGTCATCTCTCCACCACACGATTAAGCATTTTTTTTTTTTTTTGACAAACACTTCAATGAGAATCTTTTAAAAATAAGACATAAAATACTTAGGTCATTTGAAAAAATAAACAGGTAAAAAAATCTACCCCTACCAGAAGAAATGCTAGATATATCCTGGTATCAATCATAGAAAGACAGAAAAGGAGCTACAGTCTATCTTAGTAGCAGAAGATGAACGAACACACAGATGCACAGCGAGACAGTCATTGATACTGAAATGATAAAGTACAATTAGTACAGAGTACATGAGAAAGAATCCACACCTTCTTTTTCTGTATGGGTGGGTTTGGCATGTGTGTACCTAAAATATTTTTTAACTACATTTTATTTATTGAGAGAAAGAGGGGGAAAATGGGGAAGGAGAAAGGAAATGAGGAAGAAGAGAGGGTGAGTGTTAGTGTGTGGATCATATAGTGCATGTGTGTGGGGGTCAGGGAACTTACACAGTCAGTCTTCGATGGAAGAGCAAACTCAGGTCATCAGGACTGAGAGTGAGCACCTTCAACCACTGAGCCATCTTGCTGACCTATACACATATGTTTTAAGATGGGTCTCACTCTGCAGCCTAAGCTGGTCTCAAACTCCCAATCTTCCTGACTCAGCTTTGGGGTTTCAAGCATATATTTTTATGCCCAGCCAACAAAAGCTTTTATTAGTTGTGTAACATTAGAAAATTAGCTCTGTGCCTCAAGGCAGAGCTACAAGGAGAAAATAAGATGACACAGTATTTAAAATAGTGCCTAGCATATACCATTTCTTAAACATTATTAATTTTAGGAGAAAAAAGTAACAAAGATCAAAAGGATGAGGAAAGATTCAGTGGAACAGTGCTGGGGAAATTGGAAGACATGTCCTAGAGAGATGGATCAGTGGTTAAGAGCACTCATTGCTCTTGCCAATAACCTGAGTTGAATTCCTAGGACCTAAAGATGGCTCACGACTATCCTTAACTCTACTTTCAGGAGATCTGATACCCTCTTCTGATCTCCTCAGGCACCAGGCACACATGTAGTGCACATATATAAATGCAGGCAAAACATTTATAAACATTAAAATTATTAAGTATAAAACTTTAAAAAATAAGAAAACTGGGAGATACTTCAATTTAACATTCAATTCATGTAATACACACCACAAAGTGTACTAAAGATTGCTAAAAAAATTTGTCAATACAAACATTCTGAATTCTTTATGTTGAATCATTAAACCTGATAAAAATATTAGAATAGATACTATAAAGGAGATTGTTAATATCAAAAATAATAAAAATTTTCCAGTAGCTATCTGAGCAAAGGACACAAGCAGACTGTTTACAACAAGGAAATATGATAATTAATAAATACGAGAATATGGCCAGCCACATAACTGAGAGACACAATAAAAATAAAATGTAAGATCTTAAAAATCTTTAAAATAACAAGCAAATTTAAAAATGTATGGGATAAAATCAGTGCTGGAGAAGACAATACAACAGCCACATTCACATACTGGCCTGATTCTTTTAGACGGTAGTAACTTGGCCAAGAATCAGAAGCCAACATCCTCAAATAGCGTGCTGGAGCCCGAGCAAACTGGACTTTCGTTGCTTCACTAACCATGCTCTCTTTGGTCAACAGGCTTTTAGGAATGCTGTATGTCCCCCTTCTTACATTGGCAACCTTATTTAGCCTTTGTATTTGAGTTTTGATGTTATTTCTCCTAAGTTTCTATTATTAACTATCTTTATCTGAATTCCTAAGTAACAAGACTAGATCAACGATGTGATCAGTGCACTAATGACCTACTTAGGATATGCAGAGTCTACTCTAGAATCTATAGTTCTTCCATTTAGGTCAAAGTAAAGTCCTGAGGGACATTAGAGAAACGTTAAGAATGAACAAAGTCAAGTGTAATGGAATGTACTTAGAAGACTGCTTAGGAGCTCCATGGCAGCCTGGACAACTGAGCAGGACCAGCCAGCTGAGAGGAAAACTGAAACCAGAACGAAGGCTCTGGAGAGGCTATCATTTGCCATCCAAAAAAACTAGTTCAGGGAAGTGTAAAAATTAGACAACTGCTAATTATCATTAATTCTGAAAATTCCTGAACAATTTAGTACCGCAAGTCTGCCAGGGAGCGGAAGCTAGTGCCACCTCAGTGTGTTAATGTGTTAAGCAGATTTATTTGTTTCACACACTAAAAACTGTAGTGTTAAGTGAGGTCTTTAAGAAGCTCAGCTTTTAAGAAATGCCATTTTGGCTCAACTGCCTTTCATTTGCTAAATGTGTTGAAGAACTGGGTGGCAAAATGCAGGAGTAAGGCACCTATGTTTCCTCATCGGAATCCATGGCTTGAGATTCTGGATTTGTTGAGGTTATTCACCAAGTATGGAAATCAAACCGGTCCTTAAAGCAAAACAGCAGAATTGCTCAGCTGTGCTCTATAGTTTAACAGAAAGAACAAGATTAACTTTTGCCATTTTAAAGTCTGTTGCCTTGCTAACTGACTGTGTTTTGATTTCAAAAGTAGTTTAAAACATTAGACAAAGGTATTTTAAGGAATAAGTCAGGGTCTGGGAAGACAGTTCGGACAGTCAAGTGCTTTCTGAGCAAGCACAAAGATCTGAGTTTGAACTCCCAGCACCTATGTCAGAAGCTAGATATAGCAGCATGCTGTGATACTAGTCCTAGGAGACAGAAACAGGAAGATCCTGGGGACTTGTCTAGTCAGCCAGTCTAGCTGAATCAGTGAGCTTCAGAACCAGAGAAAGATCATGTTTCAAAAAATAAGGCAGAAAGTAATAAAAAAACAACATCCAACTCTGACCTCTTCATGTCCATGCATACATGTACATAACTGCACAGACACATATACACATAAGGAAAGAACACAAGTCAAATGCATTGACCATTTGTGTTTTAATTACAGTTTACTCCGCCTTATGTTTACAGTGTTTTGCCTGCATGTATTTTGTTCACCATACTGTATGTCCCACATGTATTCTGAGTAATGAGACCAGAAGGAGGCATTAGACTCCTTGGAATGGGAGTTACAGACAGCTGAGAGCTGCAATGTAGGTGTTGAGAATTGAGCCTAGATCCTTTATAAGAATAGCAAATATTGGTAACTGCTGAGCCATCTATCTATACACATACCTTTTAATGTGTAAGAAATCTTGGATCACTAATGAGGTCAGAAAGAAGTATGATTGAACTCATAAAGGCATATAGTTTCAGCTGGGTGGTGGTGGCACACACCTTTGATCCCAGCACTTGGGAGGCAGAGGCAGTCGGATTTCTGAGTTCTAGGCCAGCCTGGTCTACAGAGTGAGTTCTAGGACAGCCAGGGCTACACAGAGAAACCCTGTCTCAAAAAAACAAAACAAAACAAACCCCAAAAGGGCATATAGTTTCCCATTCACAGTTATACTTCAAAGAGCTGACTTATTGTCTATCTCATGATTTAATTTAAAGCACATGTATACATATGTGTACATCTATATAGAAATCAGAGGTTAGGTAGCCTCACATGTTGGTCCTCAACTTCTACATTGTTTTAGGCAGAGTTTCACTTGCTGTCTGTGGCATATGCTAGCCTAACTGGACTGTGAGCTCCCAGGAGTGACCTCCTTGCTCCCACCTTCCAGCCTTCTACAGGAGTGTTGAGTACTACAGATGTACTCCAATGCTACCTACCACTCTGCACTCTGAGAATCCAAACTCAGGTCCTCAGACCAATCACACCAGGAAATACAACTCTTTATTTTGCACTATTTTGTTGCCCATAGTCACAGTTTCAACACAATGAACACTTCAAAAGATGAGACAGTTTGGATGACTTTCAAATACCTGCCTCAACAGAACATAAGCTCAGATTTAATGGCTTTTCATCAAGTAGAGCGAAGGAGACACCGAACCACCAGTAAGGGAAAACAAAGATTCCATATACCACAATTACCACTGGGAAAGCTATTATTTGTCAACCAAAGCCTCAGTGACCACTAACATATCTGAACGTTATATAGCTAGCGTAAGACTATCTGGCACATGGCCACAGCCATTTACCAACTCTATTGTGTAGACACTCAATATTCAGGTGTACTTCCTCATACCAGTGGCAATTAAGTAAAGTCATTGTTTAAAAATAATTTCATCTAACTTTAGGGGATAATATTTCCTCATGGTATACCTTTTCTATAAGATAACATCAAATCTTTTCTTGTTTTATGTTGTTTTGGAAGAAAGGCTCTTCTATATAATATATGCTGGCTTTGAACTCATTCGCTGACTCTGCCTCAGCTTCCCCCAATGTCAAGATTATGGTTTATGCCACCACACCCAACACTCTTGCTTTCATAAAAGAGTCTAAGTCTTTGTCCTGACTTTAAATTGTACCAGAAAGCTATATGCTATTAAGTATGAACTTATATGCACACTGTGAAGCCAAAGATTTTTTTTAAAATTAACTCGAGAATTAAGGAGTCACTTGAAACTAGGAAAAATATTTTTGTATATAAATCATAAAATGATCTGTAATGGATTTTAACTATAGTTCATCAAAGCAACCATGGTAAGTGATTTTACTTAATCCAATAAATTCTTAATTGGATTCACAAAACCGCTTAAGAGGTAGTTTTCAATTTTTTGTTTTTGTTTTTTGAGACAGGGTTTCTTGTGTAGCCTAGACTGGCTGTCCTGGAACTAGCTCTATAGGCTAGACTGGCTTCAAACTCAAGAAATCCACCTGCCTCTGCCTCCTGAGTGCTGAGATTAAAGGCCTGCACCACCAACACCTGCAAGAAGCAATTTTTAAATTACAATGAAAAAAGAACACACCTCACTATAAATAAAACTGTGTTAAACTTGGTATTTTGTCATCTTAAACCAAAAAAAACAAAAAGTCAAGTATTTTTTTCTATCACACACTGAAAGAATGTGCTTTAAACTTTAAGAACACTCCTCCTCCTTCCCTAAACTGTTATGTTTGAAGGTAGCATAGTTTGAATTACATTGTCTCTACTGGTGACTCTTTTTGTAGAGAACAGTATTTACCAAGGTGTGTTTATTCTCATATACTTGCTCTTTATTTTTAAATAAACTTTGTAAATATTCTCAGGATTATTTACTTTCAAGGACTGGATGCATTAGAAAGTAGATTCAATCACCTATTTTTATAGAGCAGCAGCTGGATTATAAACACTAATGCCAGGTCAGTCTGTATATAGTGACCACTAAAGCATCTCTGTAAAGTAATGCAACTGAATAGCATGGCTACTGTTTTTACAAACCAAGGATCACAAAAAATCCAAACCTCTTCTGGATTGCTTTAGAACTTCAATTCCACCCACCCATCTTTTTTTTTTTTTTTTTTTTTTTTTTTTTTTTTTTTAAAGATTTGGGATCGAAATAAATTGACCATGATGACTTTGAACTCATGTTTTAGACAAGTTTAAATACTACCAATGAGTGTGTGTGTGTGTGTGTGTGTGTGCTGTGCGCATGTAATTAAAAATAGATCTCCAGCCAGGAAGCGGTGGCGCATGCCTTTAATGCCAGGACTAGGGAGGCAGCGGCAGGTGGATCTCTGAGTTCGAGGTCAGCATGGACTACAGAGCAAGTTCCACAACAGTCAAGGCTACACAGAGAAACCCTGTCTTGAAAAACTGGCCAACCAAAAAAAAAAAACCAAACCACCAGCACCACGACAACAAAAAGTTAGATTAAGCTCAGTGGCACATATCTGTAATTCTAGCACTCACAGAGTCAGGATCCTTACTTAGTTCAAGGTCAGTCTGAGTTATAAAGCAAATCCCTATATCAAAAACAAAACCCAACAAACAAAATCTAGGTCTATTTAAGTACTCTATAAAATCCCATCTCTATACTAGATTTTCTGGGTATATAAGGATATGTAAAACCTAGGAACTAAACGTTCAACATAGAAACATAACAATATATTCTGTCACAGTCATTGTAAAATAATAATAGAACCCATTGTGGTTTAGAGGAAGGATTTCTCAGAATTTGCCTAGACAAACAGAACAGCGAGCATTTGTCAGGTGCAGAGAACCTTGAATGCTTATGCACTCACTATACAGCACAGTACAGTGGCATATGTGCTTCAGAAAAGTTAGTCCTTAGAGGTTAGCATTTGATTACCATGCTTCAACAACTCCACTTCTAGATACATATCACAAAACCTGAAAACACAGACCCTACAAAAACACATAAAATTATTTACAGCAGCACCATGCACAGTGACCAAAACGTGGAGAAAAATTCACTACCAGATAACAGAAAGATAAACTGTGATATAATAACACAATGGAATATTGGGCAGATATAAAATGAAATGCAGTGTGTATATGTGTGTGTGTATACATATCTGTGAATGTGTGTGAATGTGTGTGTGTGTGTATGGCATATGTATATATGACAACACTGAGGAACCTTGAAAGTATGTGTGAAGTCACAAAGGAACATATACTGTAAGATTCACTTATATGATGTATCTACAATATGCAATCTACAGAGGCACAAGAAGATCAATAGCTGTCAGGTGCAGGGAAAGGGAGTGCTTGCTAATGACTTTAAGGTTTATTTGGGGGCAATCAAACCCTTTTTTGAAAAGAAGATTTATTTATTATTATATGTAAGTATACTGTAGCTGTCTTCAGACACACCAGAAGAGGGTGTCAGATCTCATTAAGGATGGTTGTAAGCCACCCTGTGGTTGCTGGGATTTGAACTCAGAAGAGCAGTCAGAGCTCTTAACTGTTGAGCCATCTCTCCAGCCTGACTGAACTCTTTAAAAGTACTAGCAGTGCTCTTGCTCTCTTGCCTTCCTGCTCTACCTCCGTCCTCTCCCTCCTGCTCCTCCTCTCTCCCCATTCCCCCTCCCACACACGCTCATGGTTGACCTCTACTTCTCTTCTCTACTGTCTCTCTGTATGTTTCTCTGTCTCTACTACCCTCTCACCTCCCTTCCCATGCCCTGAATAAACTCTATTCTATAATAATAATAATAACAACAACAACAACAACAAGACTAGCAGTGATGAAAGTACAACTCAGAACATGCTACAATCCATCAAACTGTGGACTTTAAAAGGCTGAATTTTTTTTTGGGGGGGGGGGGGTTCTAGAGGGTTTCTCTGTGTAGCCCTGGCTGTCCTGGAACTCACTCTGTAGACCAGGCTGGCCTCAAACTCAGAAATCTGCTTGCCTCTGCCACCCAAGTGCTGTGATTAAAGTTTGCCAGGGCAGGTAGAGGACACTGGTAAGGGTGGTTTGTAGAAGTGGAGCAAAAGGTGAGGCATGTATCAAATATGGAACATTCGTTTACAGATGTTCCTACTCACCATGGTGACTAACACGTCTTCTACCATGACAAGAACACCAAATGGAAACCATTTTAACACTACTTTATTACCACTTCAGCGGAGGTGAGGATATACATACAGGATATGTGTTGGGCATTCTAAGTCTATGGGCAGACTGCTGCTTAGCCTAGTCTCTAGGGCACTGGCTGTCAACCTTCCTAATGCTGAGATCCTTCAATACAGTACCAAATGTTGGGGTGACCCCAAACCATAAACTTATTTCATCATTGCTACTTCAAATATGCACATATATACATACATGCATGTACACAAGACATCTGATAGGTGATCTCCCCCAGAGAGCCACGACCCACAGGTTGAGAACCATTGCTCTAGAGTCCTCCTGACAACTGACTTGATACTTTCCATAATTTGTCAAAGCTCACAGCATTTACTAGGAAACAGACTTCCAGTAAGACAGACAAACTAGCATGCAGCCCCTTACCAAACATCTTTTGGCATTGCTTTAGCTGAGCAATTTTATTAGCAAAATGAGCAGGATGAGTAAGGATGTGAGATTCTAAGGATGAAGGGTTACGATCAGATGCCGTTTGCAAGTACGGTACCTGCGTGTTGGATGGTATAAAGTAGGTATATAACGGTTCTACACTTTAATTTTTTAAAGACAGATCTCACTATGTAGCCCTGGGCTGGCCTAGAGCTTATTATGCAGACCACGATGGACTTGAACTCCCAGAAATCTACTTGCCCTGCCTTTGCCTCTAGAGTGCTGAGATTAAATGTGTGTACCATTATTTTCAGTCATTTGTTTCCTGTTTTTTCGTGTATCACATACATTTTCCTTAAAAAAAAAAGTCAATAAAAGTTTTGAGAAAATAATACTATTGATAGCTATGAGAACATGGCAAAACCCTCAGAATTAAAAAACGGATGCCTTATGTATAAAATCTTAGTCAACAGGAGTACATAAAACGTTCTAGCCGGGTGGTGGTGGTGCACACCTTTAATCCCAGCACTTGGGAAGCAAAGACAGGTGGATTTCTGAGTTCCGGGCCAGCCTGGTCTACAGAGCAAGTTCCAGGACAGCCAGGGCTACAGAGAGAAATCCTGTCTCAAAACAAAAAAAAACAAAACAAAAAAACCAAAACAAACAAACAAACAACAACAACAACAAAAAGTTCTACCTGGAAGAACACAGCCATGGCTATAGAGAGATAGGACATTCTGGAAGAAATGTGCAAGGATGCAGAGACTAAAGCAACAGCCTAGACTAGAGGACAGCACAACATAGCTGCTGCACAATAATACTAGCAAGCTACTAAAGGTTCTTACATTCACTACCTGGTTCTTCACATTGCAGAAGTGAAAATGGGTGGGGCTATGGATTGAGTCTATAATATGGGGACGCAGCATGAACTTCTGAAGCAGAATCAACAAGACTTAGTTTAGTAAGATGATGTTAACTTTATTTAAAACTCAAAAGATGGAAATACTGTCATCTACAAAGGAATGAAAAAGAGGAGACAATCTTTTCAATACCAGGTCAGGGCTTGCCTCTGATTCCAAGTCTCCAGCCTAGCTACTCTGCGCTGTATAGGTTGCGGTCAGGAAAGCTCAGCTAATGTGGCCCTGGCAAGCAGAGTCCATTTTGATTTTCTAGGGAACAATGGGAGGGAAGAACTGCACTCTAACCCAGATCCACTCAGCCCACATTGTTTGTTTTCTGTTTTTTTGGTTTTGTTTTTGTTTTCAAGACAGGGTTTCTCTGTGTAGCCCCGACTGTCTTGGAACTCACTCTGTAGACCAGGCTGGCCTCGAACTCAGAAATTCACCTGCCTCTGCCTCCCAAGTGCTGGGATTAAAGGCATGCGCCACCACCGCCCGGCTCCCACATTTGTTTCTGTGTTTATGATTCCGACAAATTTTGATTCTGAACATGAATTATGCATATATCACCCCTGGCTATATGCTTTCATGATATTAACAAAATACTGAGTGAGTTTACATTGGTTATGAATAACAAGTCACAACAAGCCAAAATAAGACAGCAAACTTACAGCTTTACATTGGTAAAGCCAACTTTGCTTGGAAGTAGCAACTTGATCTGAAATGTATGGTTTATGCTTTCCTCTTGTTTACTTGCTTGTTTGTTTTGTTTTTCAAACAGGGTCCTACATATCCCATGCTGGTCTCAAACTCACCTTATGCATGCTAGAGAAGCCATTTACTGACTGATATACCTCTGGCCTAAGATAGATCTATCTAATCTAGGGTAAGCGTGTCTTTTTTTCTGTATTATATTTCTAAGCCAAGAAAATTATGGTTTATGTGCAATTGAAAATATTAATCAGGATTAAATCTAACAGTAGTCTGCTGTTTTGGATAGTTGTATATTTACTGTCTTGGGAAGTTTTCAAATAATTTGTTTAAAAGCAATACTGTTCTCAAGAGATGGCTCAGTAGTAATGACTGTATGCTACTTGTGTAGAAGAGTCCCCAGCACTCTAATCAGGCAGTTCACAACTCTCTAGAACTCAGGTTCCAGATCTGACTTCTCCAGCCTCCTGCAGCACAAGCACCTACATGCACATACCCACACACAGACACACAAACCTACTCATAATTAAAAACAACAGAAATACATCTTTAAAAAAGGAAACACCAAAAGTCATTTTTTCTGTGCTATATATTGTCAACATGCTTTATAAATATTAAACTTTTAAATACAAGTAAAAATTTATTTATAAGTTGGGCATCATGGTACATGTTTATAATCTCAATATTTAAGACGCAGAGGCTGGAGGGGGTCCCGTAAGTTCAAAGCCAATAATGCCAACAGAGAGAATTCTAAGTTGGTCTGGGCAGAAGTAATATCTCGACTCAAAATAAGTCAATAAAGTAAGAAAACCAAAACCAAATAACTACACACTTGCAGCATGATATAACTTTTGATACAGGGGTTGGAGAGACGGTTCAGTGGCTAACATGCTACCTTTCCAAAGGACCCAAGTTTAGTCCTCAACACCCAAGCCAGATGGCTCAGAACTATGTATAACTCCAGGTCCAGATAAGCCTCTGACCGCTGAAAGCACCTGCACTCATGTGTGCTCTCTCTCTCCCCTATACATAATTTACCAGATTTTTTCAAAACATTTAAATACTTATTTATTGTTAATTTATGTTGTGTGTGTTTGCTTGGTGAATATGTATGAATGTATATATGTATGTCATGTGCACTTAGCAGTCTATAGAGGCCAGATCCCCTGGAACTGGAGTTACAGGCAGTTGTGAGGCACCATGTGGGTGTTGGAAACCAAAGGAGATCCTTTGCAAGAGGAGCAAGTATTAACTGCTAAGCTATGTTTCTTACCTGTTTGGTTTTTGAGACAGGATTTCAGTATGTAGGCCAGACTGGCCTAGACTTAATAAGTAGACCAGCCTGGCCTCAAATTCAGAATGTCCATCTCCCAGTGCCTCCCAAATGCTGGGATTAAAGGCATGCATTGCCATACCCAAAAATTTAACATATTCTTAAATGAATGGTGCCTCTACTTGACATATGTTGGGAATTCTAATAAGGTATACATAAATCTTGCAATTAATACAATAAATCTTCAAAATTAATGCATATCTATAACCCTGATTTGAAATCGTTGCAGCAAGATAAAGTTATTATCTCAAAATAGTTGAGTGTAGAAGAAAATACAGTACATAATCTGTAGAAGTAAAATTCTAGTTGGTGGAAAACTCAATTTGGGACCCAAGAGTTCCATGAAAAGGCTAAGGCAGCGCTTAAGACAATTACAAAAAAAGGTTAGAAATACCAGTTGAAGTGGAGCAGTTACCAGAAAGCAAATTCAGAGAGGGGATTATCTAACAAACCATCATCTCGTGGAAGGACGTGGCCAGCCCTGGTGACCAAGAGAATACACTCTCACCTACCCTTTCTTTCTTCAGTCTCCTTGTATTCCCTATTGGTCACGTGGAATTCAGAGGTGAGAAAACTCCAATAAAATTCTGCATTCAGATCAGCATCTCCGGTAGAAGCAGGATGGAAAGTAGAGTAACATGGGGTTTGGCAAACAGCACAGATGGGCTTCTATTATAAATAACCCTCAAGTTTTCCCAGCTATGACAACAGAAGTTCATTCCTCACCTCTACTGAGTCATCTAGTTCTACTGTCTTCTAGGGTTTTGAAGAAGCTCTCCACCAAACTTTGGAGAACTGGTTCAAAGCCAAACACCAGGCTAGAAAGTGATGTACATAACTGTTTTCTCTGGGCTGGATGTGATTATTGTCAACTTGATCAGAACAGCCATGATAACCATCATGAAAATGGATCTATTAACATTCTCATGTGGATAGAGGGAACATTCAGGAGCCACGCTACACTAAGGGTAAGAAGTTGCTGGGGGGAGAAGACTCCAGGCATGCAACTGAGATTCATCACTGATGCTGGAGAGGGGTTTGGTGAAGCTGCACACTGAGTCACTGATGCTCCTGAAACACCATTAGCACAACTTGAATGAATAGCTCCTTTGGTTTGTCATGTCCCTCTTTGTCTAGTGTAACTAGAAATAGGCCACCCGGGACAAGTCACACAACTCATGTCACCAGCACTCAGGTACATTCTCAGGTAGTTAACCACAAGGCTGACAGGAGTGCTATGGTGATATGCTGAAAGGAGATAAGAAGCGCAAATATACCAAGTCCAAGTCTCATATCATCCCGGGTAAAGTGTTCCAAATAATTTGATTGTCAAACTTCTATTGATTCAACTCTTGGTTGTCAGAGATGAATGCACATAGGACCTACCAAACAAGAGCCAGAAAGTAGAAGTGGGCTCTTAAATTTAGGCCTATGACTTGTGAATGTATGTTTATGGCACAGAGGAAATAAGTCAAATGACCAATAGTTGCTACTTCAGACATTACTAATGCTATCATAAGAGAGAAAGAAACTGACAGGTTTTCAATAAATCCACAAATTAAATGATGTCCAAAAAGAATGGAGGAGTGGCCCCTGGTTCTGGAAAGACTCAGTGCAAGAGTATAGGGGAATTCCAGAACAGGGAAGCGGGAAGGGGTAGATGGAGGAACAGGGGGAGGGAAGAGGGCTTATGGGACTTGCAGGGAGTGGGGACCCAGAAAAGGGGAAATCATTTGAAATGTAAATAAAAAATATATCAATAAATAAAAAAAAAGAAAAAAAAGAAATTATGAATCAAAAAAAAAAAACCCAGTGCTTATTGTCTCCTATTCTTAATAACTACTTACTATGCTAGAAGGTAGAGAAAATGCAAAGACATGTGCCTGACCTGATGGCAGGGGAAGAAAAAACCCAGACTCTGATAGCTGTAATTTCCTAAAATGACTAATTCTTCACTGTAGAATTAGGGAAGGTTCATACATAGAAAAGGGGTATTAACATCAGAGTTATACCTCCACAGGAGGAATTCTGAACACAGAAGGAAAAAACTTCAGACACGATGACAATATGTCTGACAGTCTATCAAGTCTGAAATTGTAAATAATTTTTGTTTGTTTGGGATCATTAAGATTAATAAAAAAGATAAGATAATGAGAAACCCAAAGTTAGAGAGCTAGCCATTGGCTAAATGATAAATGAAATTAATAGATTATGAGAAGACCCAGGGATACAAGAGACCCTATCTCATCACTCGGAAATGTGAGGGAAGAGGATGGTGAATTCAAGGGCAGATGCTCAGGAAATTCTGTCTCAAAGGAAAAAATAAAAGAATAAATGCAAAAGATCAGGGTTAAAAAACATAATTACTGGGCCACAGTTAGCTCAAGGAGTAAACATCACTACAACCATTTCAACTACATTTCCTAGAGTAAATCCTCAGAATAAGCAAGCAATTAGGTGAGGCCTGGGACCAGGCACTGTCTTAGTCACTGACTTACAGCATTTCTCTGGTTGCCAAGAGGCTTCTTTTGTTTATTTCCTAAGTATGATCACAGCAACCCTCCATGAGGTGAGACTTAGCAAGCATTTGCCTATTTATTCAAAAGGAGGGGAAACCTCACCGCAGAATAAGGAAGGGACCTGTGCTAGCTTGTCCCTCTGCCACTCACACAGTGACTTTCTGGCGGGGCGCCACCTCTGTGCGGCCCTGCTATACTCATGGTGCTTGCCAGGGAAACAAAACTGTTAATACAACCCTATTTCCCTGTAAAGAACTGACTTCATCTCCTCAGAGAGGTGGTTTAGGACATTTTTTTAAAAAGCAAACTTCTGTAATTCAGTCTTACACTATCACTTCCATGTCTAATTCTTTCTTTAAAGTTCCGTGTGAATACAGTTTAACTTCTTGTCTGAGAGGCTACTTTTACCTTTTATTTACCAACATTTAATTTCCTAAGATGTAAAATTCCTAAATTATTTTAAAATAATCACTAATGTTCTTACTTGGTTTGAAATCATAATTATAAAGCAAAGTATATTCATCTACTTAGAGTCAACCCAATGAAACAATCTATTCAGGTGCATACAGAAAGATTAAATTTAGTGAGTTATTCACTGGGTCCTTTAAGTAGATAGACTTTACAAAGATTTTATTTGAATTCCTTAATCTCTTTCAAAGTCTGCTGTTTACACTAGATATTTGGAAACACTCATTCAGATACTTCCACAGTATCTGAATACTGAAGAGGCGAGGCTCCAAGCACGTGACCGACTCCTAGCTTTATTATTTAAAACTCAGAGAGAAGAGACTCCCTTTCAGGATCATTCTCCAGGACACCAGACAAGGGCTGAATTCATAATCTTCAAAGACAGTTCACCAAATCAACAGGTAATAGTAGCTTGAAAATGTTTAACTATGTATTAGAATGAAATGGAAGTTCTTGTATATATTCCTAAAGTCTAAAATTTGAATAAAAAATATTTATTCATGGTAAATAGGGGTCTGCTTATCACAGATGTAGTAAGCTATTAGATTTGAATACAGGCTGAAAGAAAAGTAGCCTACAGATAACCCCTTTGGTGTTACCATCCTTACCAGCTAAAGAACCTGGCCTAGGACTCAGACTCAGGCTCTGCAGGTCTGCTCACTTTAAAGTAGGTGTCTCTAGACATGCTACCCTTGTGTAGGCGCAGTTGTAAAATGGCAGATTCACTTTTAATCAATTCTAGATTTCCTTTTTAAAAAGGGATTCTCTAACAGCTAGCTGTTTGCTCTCTTCTACCCTCAAAGAAGGTTAAAATGAAGGAAACCTTAGCATTGGGGAAATCATTTGACTTATGGTTGGTTTTTTTTCCTTCTATTTTTGTTGTACAGATTTAAAAGTAATATTCTAATTTGCAGTGCTAATCCTTAAATTGTTAAGCGAAAAGCCACAGACATGCCAAGAGGGAGTACTACTGCCTGCCTTCTTCCTCCTGCTGCTGCTGCTGCTTTCCCCTCCCACCGGGGTCTGTAGGGTGGGTGCTCCTTTGCTGCTGTCCTGATCCTCACACCCACCCCGCTCTTACTGGTTCAAATGCCTCATGTTTAACTCGTTTGCAAAACAGGGAAACAAAATCAAGCTCATTCTAGTATTCAGAATGCTTATTCCTGAAGTTAGTGACCTAGATAGAAAACAGGTCTTCTATCAGGAGATGAACAGAAAGGAAGCTTGTTATTAATGAATAATTTAAAAGTCCATTTATATTATGTGAATATACTAAATAGACACAATTAAAGATATGTGACTGTCTATGTGTTTGTGAACTGAGTATTAAATCTTATGATCAATTTAAAGCAAAGAAAAATGATGATCAAGCATTCCTTCACGGTCAGCATGCTCCTCATATATGCTCAGACTATGGGAATGATTTCAACAACAGCAACAACAGTAACAACAACAGTAACAGCAGCAACAACAACAGCAGCAGCAGCAGCAACAACAACAACAGCAACAACAACAACAACAATAACAACAACAACCTCAAATTCTACAGAAAACTCGAGTCCTGGGATGCTCTCATCTTCTACCATGAATACAACACAGCTTGGAAGCGGTTCAATCTCCAAGAGCACCTGGCAAGGAAACATGTCCTCAAGTCCTTGCATAAACATGACTGCACAGACTGCAGCAGGCGGCAGCACACCACTCACACCAATCCTCAACATTCACTCTCTTTTTCTGTGCAGTATTTTTACTCTTTTGTACACACTCAGGCAGAAATGAGCCAGAATGTCTGCTCACTTCGGTCCCTCATATCAGGTACTAAATGACAAGCACACTAAGAAAATAAGATTTATTTTAATTTACTGTGGAAGAAATTATCATTATTCTAGTATGATTTGGTTTTTGGTAAGTTTTGTCTTTTTTTTTCCCCCAGAGCTGAGGACTGAACCCAGGGCCTTGCTCTTGCTCGTTAAGCACTCTACCACTGAGCTAAATCCCCAACCCCAGCAAGTTTTAGTTGTATAATTTAAATGTTAAATTAATAAAATAATTTCCTTCCTATAAATGTGTAGTGCCCTATTAAATGCCAAAATGAGCAAAACATCACATTGTGTTTTAAATGTTTGCAAAACAGAATCAAACTCGAATGTCTGTATTAAAGATAAGAGACAGAAAATATGGAGGTGGCATTTAAGCCAGGGGGCACTGGGAGATAAAGAGGGGTTAGGGGAAGCTGAAGCTGTTTTGTATTTTATTGTTTTAATTGAATAGACTGAATAACACTAGTCAAGCTTTTACAAGCACACCCATTTGCGGGACACTATTGTCTTAAAAGTGCGTTAACATGGACCATCCCAGTACATTTTTAAAGCAGAATACTGCTGATTCAATGATAGGGACATATTTTGAGTAAGTACTGACTTGGGTTTCAAAAGATTGTTTGAGAATCAGATGCTTAGAACTAAGAACTCATTTATCTAGGAAAATGTCTCTTGACTGTTAGCTGAACTTTTTTTCCTCCCCTTTTCTTCTTCTCCCTGCTTCCATCTTCTTCCATCCTTTTCCTTCTGTCCATTTCCCACCTCCTTCTCTCCTTCCCTTAAGAGTCTCTGTACATAGCCCTGGCTGTCCTGGAACTGACTATGTAGACCAGGCTGGCCTCAAACTCATAGAGACTCACCTGCTTCTACTTTGGACTGAGAACTGAGATTAAAGGAACATTGGCTAGATTATTATGTTTATATACAAGGATGGGTTTAACTTAACAAATTCAGCATGCTAACAGTAATAATTCCTATAGTTATTGATACAGTGACTTAGGACTTAAGATTAGTTTGGAACTCAGTGATGATTCTAACTAGCTGAGCTATCAAGAGTAATGACGCAGTAATAGACTGGCACCCCCAAATGACGCAAATTGACTACAGATGGGTCATTTGGGGGTGCCAGTCTAAATATGCAAACTACAAGCCTTGTCCCCAAGGATGCATGAATCTCATTCAGAAGGGGAAATGAAACAGACCCTGGAGGTGGTTAGAGGATGGAGTAAGGCGGGGAATAGGGATGGGGATCAAGTGGGGAAGGGGCAGGAAAGGTTTGAGAGAGAGAGGTCAGAAACCAGTGGGGGGCATATTTGGGACTAGCCAGAGATCTGGGATTGGGGGAGGCTCCCAAAGTCTATGAGGACAACCCTAGCTGAGACTCCTAGCAGTTGGGGATATAGAGACTGAAGTGGCCACCTCCTGTAGCCAGTGGGTCTTCCAATGGAGGGAGACATCAAGCTACCCACAAAACCTTCCACCCAAAATTTGTCCTGCCTATAAGATGCACAGGGATGAAGATGAAGCAGAGATTGAGGGAACAGCCAACCCATGACTGCCCAATTTGAGATCCATCCCATGGGAGAGAGCCAACCGCTGACACTATTAATGATACTCTGCTGTGCTTGCAGACAGGAGCCTGGCATAACTGTCTCCTGAGAGGCTTCTTCCAGCAGTGAAGGGAGGCGGGGGCAGAGACCCACAGCCAAACATCAGGAGTTGGGGGAGCCTTGTGGAAGAGTAGGGGATAGGACTGAGCGAGCCGGAGGGGTCAAGGACACCCCAAGAAGACATACAGAGTCAACCTGGTCCCATGGAAGGCTGAAAAGAGCATGCAGGGGCTGGATCTAGGCCCCCTACACATTTATAGCAGATATAAAGCTTTGTCTTCATGTGGGTCCCTAACAATTAGAGCAGGGGCTGTCTCTGACTTTGTTGCCTGCCACTGGATTCCCTTTCCTATCTGGACTGCCTGGTCAGGCCTCAGTGGAAAAGGATATACCTAGTCCTGCTGCCACTTGATGTCCCAGGTGTGGGTAGTATGGGGGGGGGTCCCCTTCTCCTCAGAGAAGGGGAAATGGGAGGAGAGATTTGTAGGGGTGAGACTGGGAGAGGAAGGAGGGAGGCTGTGACTGGATGTAAAGTGAATAAATAAATTGATGAACAAAAAATAAAAAAGAAGACTTGCCCCTAGATTCTGATGTGGAAGCTCAAGGGCTTAGAATATGCTGTTATTTAGATTTTTCTGATAACTAGGATTGAGTTTCTGTCAATATGTCAAAGATTGCAAATAATACCTCAGAAGGTTATTATGAGGATGAAACAAAAAATATATAATATACTATATGTAGTTTGTCTGATGTGGAGAAAGTATTAAGTAAATATGAGTCTGTATTAATGCCCTCCCCCAAACAGTTGTGAATAACAGTATCCCAAAGAGGAAACTCTCAACTGAAATGCTTAGGTTTTAAAATTTTAATTCCACTTACACACACACACACACACACACACACACAGACATGCATGCACGCAGCAAATGACAGAAATATGCTATTGCCATCTATGTACACCCCGCTTTACTGCTGAGCTCTAAGCATACTCATGGCCCATGCCTGAAGAACCAAACAATCCCTGTTCCTTGCTAAAGTGACAGCTTAAGAAAGTTACAAGTAACTCAAGACCAGCCAGTAAAGCCGGAGCTGCTACTGAAGTGTGAGACAAGGGCTTCTTAGGCTGGACAACCACAAACCACTGGCAGCTACAACCCTTTCTGTCCTTCAGGGTCATAAGGCATACATGATTGTGTGTGTGTGTGTGTGTGTGTGTGTGTGTGTGCGCGCGCGCGCGCGCGCGCACGCGCGTACTCACACATATACATAAAATAAAATAATAAAAATAAATAAAACTTAATACAAGGCTATTTTAACAGATGGTAAAACGAGATCATACATATCCAATTTAAAATAATTAAAACCTGTATGTAAGGACAGTCACTGATGAACACTAAATAGTTACACTTTGAAGTAGTACATGGCTATTGGGCCGGTAAATGCATGTGGCTTAGCACAGCCTCATATTTATTGGCTGGTCATCACCTAGCACAGAAGGTCTTCCTAACAAAGGCACTCTCAGCTGAACAACACGTCGAGAACTTCAGGTATGCTATACTGAGGTAATGAAGGGTCACTGGCTGAGCTAAGGCTGAAATGACAGAACTCAGAGAAGCACGGAATGGAGTTAAGCACAGAATAAAGTCAAGAAACAGCTGCAGCTGTGCTTTGGTTATGTGACTCCTGGTGTGGCTCTTGATTCATGCTTTTGTTTAGGCCCACTTTCTTGATAAAATAAGAGAGACTTGGTAATAACCAAAGTCTACACTAAAATACCTCAGATCTCACAGGTGACTCTCAAAGAGGACAGTAGGAAAGAAAGGGAGATACTTAAGATGACAGGGAAAAAATAGACAAATGGTGTCAAGATGAGGCTAAAAAGACATTTAAACTTCAAATGTCTGTAGACAGCAAAGAAGCCAGACTCCAGAGCCACTTGTCACAGAAGGCTGTACAGATAAGGCCTTTACTTATTGTCACAATGAGAAACAGGGCCTCTCTCTGCTCTTCCCACTGTGCCCCTTTGTCCTGGAGGTAGGCATCATACCCAGTGAAAGTGAGGGCCAGGAGCTCTACTAGCTCTCAGAAATCAAAGGCACCAGGCATGGTGACACATGGCTTTAAGACCAGCACTCAGGAGCCGGAGAGATGGCTCTACTGCTAAGAAAACTAGCTGTGTGTCCAAAGGACCTAGGTTCAATTCCAAACACCCACATTACGGTAGCTCAGAACTGCATGTAACTTCAGCTCCAGGGGAGCCTGTGAAGGCAGCAGGATTCACAGACAGACAAGCATGTTCATATACATTTAAAAAAAGCCCCCAAAGATCCAGAACTGCAGAGGCTGAACCAGAATGATCTTGAGTTATAGGCCTGACAGGCTATTTGGTAAGGACACATTTCAAAACATAAAGCAAAAAACTAAAACCCCTAAGTACTGAAAATTTGATTTAGCAATATCATATCCAGAAAAGAAAAAGAAAACATGAAACTTAGTTTGTAAGAAAAAAATCACACAGGAAGAGGCACAGAGGTTTAACAGCATATTTTCTTCCTTCTCAAAAATGAACAGTCAGAACACCTAATAAGCAGCAGACAGGAAATTCGTGGCAATTTCAAACCACACTGGAAATCTCTGGCAACTTCAAATCTATGCTGTACAGACATAATTTAGAAACCCACTGAAAGGACAGGCCCATCTGCTTTTCCTTTGCTAGACCACCACAGGAAAGACCACAAACTTACAGTTCTTTATCATTAAGAGGGGAAGATAAAACCCAATTTTCGAATGTTCTACAACATTTTGCTACCTTTAAACTACAAAGAATTCAAAGGGGGCTGGGAGTGAGGCACACACCAACCACCCTTCTCACCAGTCCTCACAACTTAGATATAGCCGGGCAATGGTGGTGCACGACAGTAATCCCAGCACTTGGGAGGCAGAGGCAGGTGGATTTCTGAGTTTGAGGCCAGCCTGGTCTACAGAGTGAGTTCCAGGACAGCCAGGGCTATACAGAGAAACCCTGTCTCGAAAAACCAAAAAACCAAAAACCAAAACCAAAAACAACTTAGAGATAGCAGGGAAAGTACTAAAGATTAAAGTTAAAATACTGACATGGCTTAAATGCAATAGAAAACTAAAACTATCCTAAAAAGAGCAACCAAGAACAGTTTTGTGGAGAGATAAGGGGGGTAGTTTTTTCCCCTCCCATTTTTTGGAGGAGGTCTTTTTAGACAAGATCTCAGCATGTAGCCCAGGGTGGCCTTCTAATTCAATACAGTCCTCCTGCCTTGGCCTCTTAAATGCTCTATTTAGAAATGTACCAACACATTTGCCTAGAATTAGAAGATATTGCTTAAAGTTGTTAAAAAGGACAAAGGCAAATGTATTTTTCTTCTCCTTTTCTATTCCCCAGTTACCCAGTGCTCTGAACAGCTGAAGATCTAATTAAACAATGTTTCACATTTCTCAGTCTTCTTACTTTTCCCATTTTGTATAATTTTTCCACCTCTGCCAGGTTTTTGCTTTTCATGACCACGAGTCAGTAAACATAATGCCTCCATTTCTGTTAAGTTTGGGAAGACTTAACAGAGCTGCTAGACTGCCCTTGACATTCTGACATCACTGGTCACTGTGTAGCATCACTTCTTGTCCAAGTTCAGCCACTGTGGGTTGTGGCATTCTTGTGGGAAGAGGAGAGCCTAACCAAGTACTGTCCCCTGTTCGTTCATTTTCACAAGGCAGAAAAGGCAAGGCAAGCCTGTCACCGAGGAGGAGGAGGAACAGGAGGAGGAGGAGGAGGAGGAGCTCACAGCATGGCTGGGTATATCACAGTCTATTTCCCAGGCCACCCTGTCCATCCTTACAGCCATTTCCTATAGCTCCAGGAATTCTTTCTTAAATCACTCTGATAAAATTACTCTGATACAGCTTCACATGATATACTGTTTTCTTTCTTAAGTGTGTATGTGTGGAGGGCTCTGATTTTTGTGTTGCAGATATTATAAAATCAGAATATACCTGAAAGACTTTTCACTCTGACAGTAACTCTTTGTGGTGGTATCTTAACATCAGATGTAGTGAAGACAACAATACGAAGTGAATACTCTCAAACAAACACCTAGTAGTGAGCAGACTATCTAGGGAGGCATGGCTGTAAGGGCTATTAATTCAAAAAAGGGGAAAAAATCCTATCACCTTTCTTCAGTTGCTATCACTTGTAGACCTCTATTAAAAAAGACTAAAATGTATTTCTTACCTCCGTGCAACATAATAAAAAATAGGATTCCCAGCTTTGGAGGTGCCAGCTTGGTAGAAGATGCTTAATGTTTTCAAGGCCTTGAATTCCTCTTTCTCATGTACCTGGTGCCTAAAACAAAGAGCAGAGTCACTTAGTCTTTACACAATTGTTGAGTAGCTAAAGAAAAATATGATTAATCAACAATAAAGAAAAACAAAATACTGAAAAAAAAACCAACCAGTTTTCTGAAGGGCAAAATAACAGTGTATTCCTGAGTCAAGATGACTCTCTGGGAAGCACTCACCACCTCTAGGGCTGCATGGTGGTCACCTTTCACCATGCTATTTTTTTTTTCCAGATAAAAGGTTTTTAGTTTGTTTTTCCTTGCAAGTTTAGTTCATCAATCCTTTCATTTATGAATTTTAAAGAGATGCAAAAGTGTCAGAAGCCATTATAGGACAAGCTAATAACTAGCAGGTGAACTTCCTGAGATAGTCTGGCTTGGAGGATTAAAATAATCCACAACATATTTGCTCCCATAGGCACGGCTCAGAAGAAACTCATTTTAGGAAAGAATCCTATTATTTATATACTTTTCCTGTTATTATTACATATATGACAATCACTAGGTATTAGCCCATCCTTTTGAACAGATCTCTGAAGATCTATGAAGATGCACTGTTTTGTAGTGATGTTATATAGACAAACAGATGACTTCTCAATTCTTTCTGATGATACTATAAGAAATCCTAAAATTATGTCAGTATTTGTTAAGCTCTTTCATAGTGGGTCTGCTATTAGGTCCTTTCTGACAGTCAAAACTGCAATGAGAACTCTGCCAGTCTCCCATGTGTCATCAGTTAATTGCTTCTACTAGCAAGCATTCTACTACTCAAGAGTACATTTCAAGAGGTTGTAAAACCATTAACCAAAGGCATAAAAAGGAAACTACAATTTATTATAGGTACTAGGACAGAAGATAAAATGTTGACTGGATGTATACAAAACTTCACTAATAACTTAGTTATGGTTTTCAACTCTCTATGAACCCATGGGACCATGACACATATGAATGTTTAGCAGGATAATTACTCCTAATGTATATGCATGCAAACATTCTCTGTTGTAAGATTCTATTTCAATTTATGATGTGAATTTATGTGTAAACTTGTGATGAACTTTTTACAATGGGATCATGTATTCAAAAAGATGTATAAGTGCTGAGGACAAAGACAAGAGAGAACTGAGCTGAGAAGAACTTTTTAGCTGATCTGATCAGAACTTTTTAGAACAGAATTGAGGATGATTTTTTAGTCAAGACACAAGAGAATTTTTCAGACAGAACTGAACTCAAGAAAAACTTCCAAGTAAAGGCATAGCATTGGAGAAAAGACACTGAGAGTAAGAGCATTATGGTGACATCAGGGCAGGAGGAGAGAGCAAGATTAGGAGAATGCAGAAGGAACAGGGAGGCTTCTCCTTACTGTTCAAAAGAACAGATCTTTCCTTAATAGCAAGGAACTAAAGAAAACAAAGCTTTCCTCTTACAGACTTGGGCTAAATTTATTTAGCAATAAAAGGACAGAAGCTATATATATATATATATATATATATATATATATAAATAAAAAAATAAAATAAAGATTGGAGTTCATTTTCCATCCAGAATAAGTGAGTTCTTTCTGCACTGGTACTTGGTCTTTTGCTTCAAATGCTTATGTAAGTACAAATGTGCGTGTTTAAGTATGTAATTATGAGAATGTATGTAAGCTGGGCTTAACTAATTTAAATGTAAATGTATAAATGTGCATATATGAATCTGTATATGAATTTATGTGAGTTTATGTATATTTGCTTATGTAAAAGTTCTTCCTTCTGCAAGGATGATTCTCTTCTCCTGGTTCAATAGAAGTTTACTGCTCCAAACTTCCCCCTAGCCTGACAAGCAAGAGGCATCAGGACAAAAAGGAAAAAGCTCTAGCAATTAAGATTTATTTAATCTCCTGCTGTTTTAGCATGTGGTGCTAAATGTCAAAGGCTTCAGTTTCTGGCCTCAGAGAGGAACTCAGAAGGCAGGTCAGCTACAAGTAGCAAAGTTATTTAGACTGAGATAAGTGAACTTTTAATTATTATACGGCAACCCTATATCTAGTAAGACAAAAGTCTTACCCTCCGCCCACACTGTTCCCATCCACAGCCTCAAGGAGAACAGACAGAATTAAGCCCAACAGCTGCCCCTCTTCACACACCCCACCTCGCACAGGAAAGTTCTTCCTTCCTTCCTTCCTTGATTTGTGCATGCACACCTCCACAAACAGCACGAGCATGATTTCTCGTCCATCCAACATTCTGAATACTTTTGCACAATTAATTCTCATTGTACTGAAATAAATTTCTGAAACAACATACTTAATTTTTATATATTCTGCTAAAACTCGGTGTGTTTATCAGAATTTTAAGAGATTTACAAATTATGGGATATAAATGAAAAGTTCATATCCATTAACTCTACCAATATCTCTGCCTGTTCCAATCATACTAAATGTGGCTTCTATAATATTTAATAGAAATATACTGAATTGGATCTTCTCACTCTATCTTCCCTTTCCCTCCCCCTACCTCCCCAAAGCAGGGTCTTACTGTCTAACTTAGTTTATAAATTAATTTGTGACTATCAGATGAGAATGTTTTCCTTCTGTCATTGGCACACCCTAGGAATAAAACAATCAACAGCCACAATGTACCATTTGTGAAACATAAAAAAATACATATTTAGCAAACATCAAGTGTGTGTCTAACTGCGAGAATCTTTTAGTTGATAGATTAGAGTCCTCTAAATAGGATGTAAAATAAATGCTCAGAGAAATGTTTGTTGAAGCAATATTTAAGTATACTACATTTTCTGGGCCTTAATCTAAACAAAATTAAAACCATGAACTTTTTGAAGGATTCAAAAAGATACCAGTATGGTAATAAGAACTTAGGATTTAAATTCAAAAGAACCATAAAACAGGTGTGAATTCAGGTTAATAAGTTATGTCCATTTAATGTATTTTCTATAACTATAATATGAAAATAATGCTATCTATATGTTCTTTAAAGTATTAAATAAAGACCACACCGAAGAGACCTTTAAAAAGTATTCATCACTGAACTGACAACCTGTGCTTGGTCCCCGGGACCCACATGATGGGAGAAGAGAACTGCGTCCCATAGGTTGTTCTCTGACTTTACGTGGGCAACAGCACATACACACATACACAGACACACACACATATAAACAAACGTTAAAAAAAAAAAGCAAAGCTTTTTGTAAGACATCATTCTTTTGATAAGAAAATCAGTATGTCAAAGCAGAACAAAATGTTATGTTAATGCAGCATAAGCACATGCAGTAAGTATTTGGTGATAACCTTTGCTTCAGCCCCTAAAACATACTCATCCTTTCAAAGCTGTGTTTTACCTGGTCATAAATTCCTCAAACTTTGAACTGGTAAGGTTAAGGCTGGACCAGTGTGTATCCGCCACAGGCTTGTGCTCCGGAGGACCCAGATACGCAAGAAGTGTAGCCATCTTATCAAAAGGCCTTCTTCCAACAGCTTTATGGTCCCTGGTGACAACAGAAAATGCACTTCACATTAGCTGGGGAATCTGACAGTCCTTTAGGCTGTCACTGCTTGCTTTTATTTTAACTACTTGTTCCCGCCTGATTTGTAAGACTGCAGCACTGAAAGATGTCAGATCTTAGAAACATGATTATTTCCCACCTGTAAAATTTATTGTTTTGAGTTCAATTTTTTTTTTTTGTAAAGCTGATACTTGTAACATTCTCATCCATTTCTTCTTATGGTAAAAATAATCTTGCAAAAACAGTGTTTAGGACATGAGCCTATGTAACCATGGGTAACTATAATTAGCTCAGGTTAACCTCAAACTCATGATCCGCCTGCCTCAGCCTCCCAAATGCTGGTGTCATACCATGTTTTTAAAGATTTATTTATTTTATTCATGTGTATGAGGCCAGAAGTTGGTATTCCTTTGAAGCAGGAATTAAGAGGCAGTTGTGAGCTACTTGTCATGGGTGCTAGTAAACAAACCAGAAGAGCAGTGTGGCAATCTGAATATCTAGAAGCTTGGAATACACAAGACACGTATGCACGTATCAAATGGTGCCCAAGAAGAAGAAAGGAGTGGCCCCTGGTCCTGGAAAAGCTCAGTGCAGCAGTGCAGAGGAATCCCAGAACAGGGAAGTGGGAAGGGCTGGATTATGGAACAGGGGGAGGGAAGAGGGTTTATGCGACTTTCGGGGAGGGGGGATCCAGGAAAGGGAAAAAAATCACTTGAAATGTAAATAAAGAATATATCGAATTGAAAAAAAAAAAAAGAATAGCCCCAAAGGCTTATATATCTGAATACTTGGTGTGTGTTCTCCCCGTCCCCCTCTTCTTTCCTCTCACTCTCAACAAATAAATGTTATAAAGACTTGTGGATATATCAAAATCACAGGCTATTCAGTCTAGTTGGCAGACATGAAACTGTCAAATCACTTCCTATATGTTCATGTTTGAAATATGTATCATTTTTAAAGTAGCACATTTAAAATCTTAGCAGACTGTGCATATATATTCAAATCATGAAAAAAAGAGAATGTTCATCTTTAAAAGTCCCAGGTTATTGGCCAGGCAGCGATGGCACACGCCTTTAATCCCAGCACCTGGGAGGCAGGGGCAGGTAGATCTTTGTGAGTTTGAGGTCAGCCTAGTCTACAGAGCAGTCAAGTCTACCCAGAGAAACCATGTTACAAAACAAAACAAAACCAAACCAAACCAAACCAAACCAAACCAAACCAAAGCTAAGCAAAGCCCCAGGTTCCTTGGGGGCTGCAAGATAATGTACCTGCATTCTCCTGCTGTAGTGACACATGTCAGTCACGCCCATGCCTACATCAATCAATTAACAGTTCATAAAGGATTAAGAAGTTTACTTTTAAACTCCCATCTCCTAGTTGCTTAGCCACAGTTTAGCCACCTAAGGGATCGCCTCAGACACAGAAATTGAAGCCCTTTACAATTCTATATAAATGTAAAAGGAATAACTCTGAGAAAGAACAGCAAGTAATTTATGTCACTAGAGGCTTTTACTCAAAAGCTAGTAAAATAATTTCCAAGTAATTTGAGTTACTGGATCCATTCTCATTCTCTCTAGTTTGCCTTATATCTCAGACAAGGTCTCAGCATGTAGCCCTGGAAGGCCTGGAACTCTCTATGTAGACCAGGCTGGCCTCAAATTCACAGAGATCTACTGGACTCTGCTTTTCACACGGGGATTAACCAGCACAGCACCATGCCTGACTGATGGTACTTTTTTTTTTTTTTAAGATTTATTATTATATCTAAGTACACTGCAGCTATCTTCAGAAGCACCAAAAGAGGGTGTCAGATCTCTTTATGGATGGTTGTGAGCCACCATGTGGTTGCTGGGATTTGTACTCAGCACCTTCGGAAGATTAGTCAGTGACTGTCATGGCTGAGCCATCTCCAGCCCATTGGAACTTTCTATATACAGTTTTATATGCATACACTTAATAAATAGTATCATAGGTGAGACAGCTGGTGCTAATGATCATATAACATGAGTTAATTTTTGCCACATGCATGTAAGTCTGCACTTCTTTCCAAATCGTAATTCTTACTACAAATAGGTGCAAAGTAGAAGATTAATATTTAGGATCAATAATTTTATTAATTCAACTTAAACTAAGTATTTAATTTCTCCAAGACTGGGAAAACATACCTGTTGCTGGAAAGATACTGGCCAATTTTCTCCTGATTGTTCCAAAGCAGCCTATGTAAAGCAAGCACGTTGCCATCACTGATGAAGGAAAGACTATGGTTTACTGCGTCACTTGTGGGACAATCTGACGCTATATCTAGGAAAAACCTGCAAAAATGCAAAGCCATTAGAATGTCTAACCCCAGGTATACTTATGAATTAAATTTATATAGAGTCTAGTAATACAGTAGCTATGAGTACAAATGCGGAGGGCTTATGCCCTCAGTGTAAACAAGAAGCACAAGGAGAAAAGCTGTCTTTCCACTTCTGATAGTAGTTTCCACTTCAACATCAGAACAGGCTTCTGATTGGACAACAATAAATTTAAATAGATGAGATCTAGAGAAAAGGCTAGTATCTTACAGATAAAAGACATGGAGGCCTAGGTAAAGACTTCTCTTGAAGTTACACCGCCTGCCTGCCAAAGCCAGGAGTGGAACTTTGGTAGTCTTAACCATCCGTGAGAAGTCACAAAAATTATTTTCTACCTGAAGACACTGAAAGCCAGGAAGTGCTGTAATGACAGCGAACTAGAAGGGCAGCTGCAGAAGGCTGCATGACATCAGTGACATCAGCTAGGCTTATAAAGGGATCCTGCCAGCTCAAGCCTGGCAAACCTGGCTCTGACAGACCCTGCCCTTCTTCCCCATTTGCTAAATACTGTTAGATTACATTCCTAAAGGTAGCCACTAAAGTCTATTCCCTTATTTGGCCACTTCCTCCTTTTGAGGCTGACTACTAAGTATTTATTAGAAGTCCAGCAATCAAAAGCCCCACTTCTGCCACTAAAAACAAACACCTCATGCTAGCACTGAGTGTCCCCCTTTTACCTTTATAAATGGTTATTTGCCTGTGGGCTATGTCTGTCTCCTCTCTATCCAGAGGCAGTCCTTTGTTATCATCCCAGGTCCCCTAACCCCTGTCCCCAGGGGCAAATATCCCTCCCCCTCTCCCTTGTTCCCTTCCCCCTCTCCCTTGTTCCCTTCCCCTTCCCCCTGGTTTCCTTCCCCCTCCCCTTTGTTCCCTTCCCCCTCCCCTTTGTTCCCTTCCCCCTCTCCCTTGTTCCCTTCCCCCTTGTTTCCTTCCCCCTCCCCTTTCTTCCCCTCCCCCTCCCCCTTGTTCCCTTCCCCCTCTCCTTCATCTTCTATCTCCTTGTCTTTGTCTTTTATTCCCTGCCCTCCTTTGTGCTGAGCACTTGTCTTTCTTGGGGTGCCTTGTGCAGATTCCAGTCCCTTTGGTTTCTCCTGCTGGCAAGTGACTTCTGAAGATCAGCACCTTCACAAAGCACTTTCTTTTTGTCTCAATGAATCATCTCACTTGTTTTTTTAAAAAGAAACCCTGGCAAAGAGAGTACTACCCCAAAGTTACAAATAAACCAACAATTCAGAGAATTAAAGTGAAGAATCTGTTATGAAAATCCAGTCTTCAAAAGGACAAATCGGCAACCAACAAACTGGGAAAAGATCTTCACCAACCCTACATCAGACAGAGGGCTAATATCCAATATATACAAAGAACTCAAGAAGTTAGACCCCAGAAAACCAAATAACCCTATCAAAAAATGGGGTACAGAGTTAAACAAAGAATTCTCACCTGAAGAACTTCGGATGGGGGAGAAACATCTTTAAAAATGTTCAACTTCATTAGTCATCAGGGAAATGCAAATCAAAACAACCCTGAGATTTCACCTTACACCAGGCAGAATGGCTAAGATTAAATACTCAGGAGACAGCAGGTGTTGGCAAGGATGTGGAGAAAGAGGAACACTCCTCCACTGCCAGTGGGGTTGCAAATTGGTACAACCACTCTGGAAATCAGTCTGGCAGTTCCTCAGAAAACTGGGCATGTCACTTCCGAAAGATTCTGCTATACCACTCCTGGGCATATACCCAGATGATTCCCCAGCATGTAATAAGGATATATGCTCCACTATGTTCATAGCAGCCCTAGTTATAATAGCCAGAAGCTGGAAAGAACCCAGGAGGTATCCCTCAACAGAAGAATGGATGCAAAAAATGTGGTATATATACACAATGGAGTACTATTAAGCCATTAGAAACAATGAATTCATGAAATTCTTGGCAAATGGATGGAGCTAGAGAACATCATACTAAGTGAGGTAACCCAGTCTCAAAAGATCAATCATGATATGCACTCACTAGTAAGTGGATATTAGACAATATCTGTTTCTTAACATTCATAATCTTATATTTTTATACTTTTTGGTGTATAGAGTATTGTTTTAAATTCAGACACACGTTTAAATGGTAGAAACAAAAGTGTTATTAACATGAAATAATCCTAATATCTGTATCGCATAGCTTCAGTTTTTAATACAAGGAATCTTCTTGAACCCATTCTGCAACACTGCCAAAGTTAGAAAATGCTAATGGTTCTTTACAGTTTCCAAAAAAGAAAACTACCATGAAGTTAAGAGTATAGAGATTTTTCACAAAGTCTCTTAAAATGAAACAAAACCAAAAATGTGGTCTTAATCTAGAAAGCATGGGGGGAGGGGAATCACATACAGAAATTGAATGTAGACCAGGCACACGGGCTGCAGAAGTGGAAACATGCATGTGGACCAGGCACACGGGCTGCAGAAGTGGAAACATGCATGTGGACCAGGCACACAGGCTGCAGAAGTGGAGATGCGCTGGCCACTGGAGACTCTGGCTGCTTACCTTCGAGCCAAGTCAAAGTTGCTTTTCACAAAATCATTAAAAGGCCGCATGTGCTCTTCTTTTGTGAACAGGACATGATTGGCAATGCTCTGAAGTACCTAATCAATCAAACAAGATTATGAGTCATCAGATTATTTGCTATACGAAACCTATAAATTAATAAAGTCATTAAATTATAAATTTTCCATTGATATTTCTACTGGTAGTTCAAATTAATTATTCCTTACTATAAAAACTATCCTAAATATTGTTTTTTAATTCTTGTCAAGTAGAAATATTATACATGTTATATATACATATTTTAAAGTATCTATTGCATGTGTACTGTGTGATATGTGCATATATGCATACGTTTGCAAGTGTGCTTTGGTACATGTGTGCAAGCATATGAAGGCCAGAGTTAGACACTATTTCTCCCCATCATTGCCATTATAGCATCTTACAGGACAGGAGTATTTGGACTCAGGCTAACTAGCCAGCTTGTTCCCGGGATGCTGTCTCTGCCTCCAGCATGCTGGGATTACAGGCTGAATGTCATGCACCCCTGACATTTACCTGGGTGCTGGGGGATCCGAGTTACAGTCCTCATGCTTGCATTGCAAGCACTTTTATACACGGCTAATGTTTGCAGTTTAAAATGTTGTTAAAGAGGAGGAAGACGAAGAAGAGGAGGAAGACGAAGAAGAGGAGGAAGAGGGGGAGGAGGAAGAGAAAGAGAAAGAGAAGCAGAAGCAGCAGCAGCAGCAGCAGCAGCAGAAGAAGAAGAAGAAGATGATGACGACAAAGAAGACGGCGACCACCACTACCACCAAAGAAACCCTACAATCTGTATTTTTATTTCCAAGTTGAATTTTTCAGAGCAGTTACACAGAAAACCCTCACCGAATGACAGATATTTATTTGCTAGTATACTTTCCCCTCATAGGGCGCACCACGTGTATGTATGTATGTATGTATAGATATATAGATAGATAAATAATTTCCTCTGCAATACAAACAAATTAAAACAAAAGGCACATAACTAAAGCAAAATGAAGACAAAGTAGTTTGATTGTGAAACACTGAAAAATTAGCTGGAGGGAAAATTAAATGTTGCAAAAGTATCAAAATAATTCACCTTTGACATTAACTTCAAGCCCCTTTCGATTCTAGGTGGCGGCTTTTTATCTAAAATCCCTGCTTCATATGGCGAGACAATGGCAGGATTGATGAATCTGAGGAACATGGCACTTCCAACGGCACCAATGCTGTTCTGAGGGAAGCGCTGGCTAACCACCTGAGAAGGAGGAGTTGAGAGTTGAGCAGACAGTTTGTGTTGAAATAAAGTAGAAACAAAGGCTTCAAGGTCAAATCTGCACAAAATTTCAATTATCAACCTTTTCAATGATCTGTTTTTAACTTTTTTCCTTGCCCCAAAACACCAGAAAATAAGGTTTACTCTTAGCTGTGATGATGTATGATTTTTCTTAAGACACAATTAAAACAGAAGAAAAATCTCCTCATAGAAGAAACCTGAAAAAAAGATTTTACTTCATAATCATTATGGACAATAAAAGTAGACTTAATTTCACACAAGGTTAACATTTTTCTAAGATCAACAGACATAAAAAGTACAGTTGACTTTTATAAGGCCTTGAGAGCTGAGTTTCTAACAGCACACCTCCTACACACTCTATTCCTAACAGGAACAGCTATCACTGCACACCCATTAAAGCTGGCATTTCAGTGCAACTTACCATATACATCTCTGCTTAGATTTCTACCAAGTGAAAAAAACTTACTTACAAGTCATGTTCCTGCCAGCCACTTTTCTTCATAAGCATGCCTCCTAATATAAGGACCTACCTATCATTTAAATCACAGGACCTCTTGGGGACCTAAAAGAAAAAAGGATCCCACCAGAAGACAGAACCCCCACACTCCATGTACCTCAATTCATTCTTCTGCCAAATAACTAATACAAAAAAAAAAAAAAAAAAAAAAACCCAAAAACAAACAAGCAAAAAAAAAATCTTTCAGGGCCCAGGAAATAGCTGCCCTCCCTGAAAAGTAACAGGAAGTCAATGTAAATGGGCCTATCCTTTCTACAACAAAAATACTCTACATAGGATGCAAAGGAACAGGCACACCAGGCAGGGGCAATGTCAAAACTGGCAAAAACACGAACACTAGACAGGGTACTTATGTCACAGAACTGGTGGCCTTCCACCTCTTCCTAATATTTCCCATTTTAAGCTAACACATGGAATTATCCTAGAATTTACTTTTTGTATATATATATTTCTTTTTTAAAAGAACACATGCTACAATAGTCAAAAGCTATTCTAGTTTGATATGGCTAACTGGGATAGTGGAGCCCTAGCACTCACAATAATGGGAACACAAGGACACCCTGCATCTCAAAGGCTCTTGGGTGGAGAAATGAGAAAACAGGGTGTTTTAATTCACAGACTTGACACCAGATTAATTTGACTATTTTACTTTATTCTGACCCATTTTGTGCTTTGTGGGATCTATATTTATTATGTCTCTCTCTCTCTCTTTTTATGTGTATGGGCATTTTGCCTGCTTATAAGTCTGTACACCACTTACAAGCCTGATACCATCAGGGGCCAGAAGAGGGTGTCATATCTCCTGGAACTACTATCACAGATGGTTGTGAGCTGCCATGTGGGTGCTGGGAATTGAAGCTGGTCCTTTGGGAGAGCAGCCAGTGTTTGTAACCACTGTGTTGTCATCTCTCCAGCCCTAGGGTCTGTATAAATGTGTCCTTACCCATGGCCTAAAATCTCAAAATAATTTTTTATCATTTCTGACCAAAAAATTAGGAAAGGATTTCAGACAATGATAATTTGGGGGTAGTTGTAGTAGGAACCAGCTGCAGAGAGACTTGTGAACTCTGCTTCCCCTTTATGTGCACTGTGATGCTCGCTTGGGGAGCTCCTCTAGGTTATAGTCTTCTGTGTGTTTATAGAACCTAGGGAGAACCTTGGGAAATCAGGAACATTGGGGAGTTGGTTAAATAGAGCTTTCTATTTTCAGCTGAAATAGAGTCTTGCATACAGAATTAAGAAGAAAATTCAAGTTTACTTTTCCAGGACAGTTTTTAAACTTTTGAGGTACTAGAATCGCAGACTGAAAAAGCAAAGCTTTGGAAGCAAAGATCAAATTTATCATATAATTTCAGAATGTGCAAAGATAAATGATGACATTGAATTCTTTTAGAATTTCCAAATTTTAATTAAAAGAGACATTTAAAATTATCGATAAGCTAACAAGACCATGAAGCGTTGTAGGAGCAAATCATGAAGAAGGAAGAAGACTAAAACCCCTTTTGGGAAGACATGCTCCTAGTCCACCAAATACTTAAATTTATTTTTAAGCAGGGTGAGTTTCTTGTTGTTGTTTGTTTTATGAGTATACTGTAGCTGTCTCCAGACACACCAGAAGAGGGCTTCAACCATCTGTAATAGAATCTGCTGGGAACTGAACTCAAGACCTCTAGAAGAACAGTCAGTGCTTCTAACCTTACTGACCCATCTCTCCAACCCTTTTTAGCAGGTTGTTTCTAAAATAATATTTTCAGCTTAACCCACTAAAATCGTGAAATAGTTTTAACAGGCCCAACCAACATTATAGTTTGTCCTTAAGGAACGAGTTGGTTTATTAAATTTCTATGAACATGTCTTTATTAAGTATTAATAATGGCTGCACATAGTCTTTAAGATGTATGTTTGGAAGTGGTAGTTTCAGAGGTTGGGTGTGGTAGTTCTCACATATAATTCCTGCAATGGGGAGCCCAGACAAGAGCAGTGCCAGGAGTGCAGGCCAACCTGCAATGAAGGTCTTTTGAGTGCTTATAGCACTTAAGACCTGTTTTAAAAACACAAAAAACAAAAAAGGTAGCTACTTGCTGGTTGTCTCTAGGAAAAAGAACTTATAAAGCACAACTTATTGTCTATTTGAAAATACTCAGCTTGTGATCATAAGAAAGTCTTATAAAAAGACTTCTAAGAAGAGTATTATAAAATTAGTAAGAAATTACTCTAACTTTTAACCCTTTCCAGATCTCTAAAAAATAGTTTCAAAACTTCATGTTTCAGAAAAAGTTTCATGTATTATAAATATATATAACTTTGACAGTGATATCTATATTTTTGGAACTAAAACCTAACAACATTTAAAACTAATAGAGAGATACTGAATAAAAAGTTTCATGAGTCAATTTATAAAAGGACTACTCTTTCTTTCACCACTATTTAACATCAATTTGGAATTTTATCCAATAGCACATACTTAAGTTTTCTGATGGCTTTGTTTTGTTTTGTTTTTCGCTTTTTGAGACAGGATTTCTCTGTGTGGCCCTGGCTATCCTGAAACTTGCTCTGTAGACCAGGCGGTCTCCAACTCAAGAGATCCACCTGCTCTGCCTTCTGGGTGCTGGAATTAAAGGCGTGAGCCACCATGCCTGGCACACTGTTCTTTATTTCCAACTCTATAAAAATCTAATTTGGATGTAAATGATATTCTACATGTAAGGCAGCTAACCCTTGCCCCAACACACACACACACGCGCACACACACACACACACTGCCCTAGGTAAAGTTGAAGCACAAAAATCAGATAATAAATTACATATCAGCAGAAGATGACTAGCTATACATGATGAAATCCTGAAAGTCTTGAGTTATGCAGGCAACTTCTCCAGTAATCTAAGTATGTACTATGTTGAGTACAATAAACTGAACCAGCTGTGATATGTCAACATAGCTAAACACCCAAAATCCAAACTTTCTATGTTTTACTTATTACATAGGAGGTCAAACAACTTTAAAAAATGACATTCTAAATTTATAATGATTAGCATGTCTTCATACTATAGAATTTGTTCTGAAGTACTGCCAATTAGACCCCCTTAGTTTCTTAAGGACTTTCACGTATGCTGAGAAATACATTCCAAAATTTCATACATACATAAAATAACTACTAAAAATTCCAAGGAATAGTTTTATATAAAACTATAATAAATAATGTTAGGAAAGCTATAATACATGCTCTAGAGAAACACAGAAAGCCTGACTTTAATCATGTTATGCTATAGGATGACATTAGTGTAACAGTAAACAAGAATGTTAGAAACAGCAAATTAATTTCCACAGTGATGATGTATAATGTTAAACATACAATGCTGAGAATTAGAAGGCTGAAGCATTAGAGAAAGATGTTTTAAGCAGGAGAGCTATCCAATCCAATCCATTTGTTCAAAGATGATCAATTTCACATAACAACTCAAAAAGAAAATTCTGAAAGGACCTAATAAAAGTATGAGTCTCTAAAGTTTAATTTAGTTCTGAATTTTAAGTTCAATTATAAATGTAAAGCTTTATTATATGTAAAGCTAAAGTAGGAAACCAGACAAATATGACTTTAAATTATTCCTTTATAATAAAACTCCTACAACTTGTGAAAGTTTTTATTTTTACATCATTCTCTATAATCATCTGGATTAAGTGAACAAAGACAGGACTAAACTGGATAACAGTCACATCCACAGACGATGTTATTTTAAAAATGAATGCAAGTTATACTATGAACAAATGATAGTCATAGGAAGAAAATAATTATGGCAATCATAACTTTCTTCCTTTTATGATAAGGCAAAGTCAGAAGCAGGCAATATATTCAAGTCATGTTTGCATAATGAGGCTCCTATGTGAGCATGACCTCACTGAGTTTTCTTTTCACTGGAGAATTGTAATGTGTATTTTCTCTGAGGTAAAAGTAACGTCAGCATTAAAAAGTCTATGATTTAAGCACAAATGTCTAAATCAGGGCTGGCTGATACTATGAAGACAAAAAGATAAGGAGTAAAAATCAAAATTTAGCAATTTTGAAATTAAGAGTTAGGAACTGATTCTTGGTTTTGGTAGCTCTAGTATGTGCATCCTGAGTTTAATGTCTATGTCAGGGCAGGGGGAGGGTCACATTTCTACCCAAAATGTATTTATTAAGAAATGCTTTTATTTCTAGAAAAAGAAACCACTCACATGACCTGCAAACAAGAAGCAAGAATGAAGACAGTCAGCATCCCCTAAGGCCTTGAAATTAAGTTTCTTTCGCATTCATTAATAATTTTAAAAATAACAATAAAATTAAGTCAAGGATATTCAATATAGTAAATGCACAAAAAATGCCTTTGGGGTAAATCAAACCAAAGGAACACAGAGAATGTTTCAATGTAACTTAATTCCAGGGTTAATCGAAATGAGAGCTATTTTGTGCCAGAATTAGTAGAATGATTTCACAGTGAAGGTCAAATAGCTGAAGTGAAGATGTTCTTAACAAATAGCAAAGATTTGGGGTTTGCTTCGAAAGAAACAGCTAATAAAAAGTTCTCCAAACTTACTGATTTTTTGTTTTCCTTTCTTTCTTTTACTGTAGCTTTATTCAGTAGGGAGTGGCAAGTTGCCTACAGAACAGAGATGAGCACAAACAAGTCACAGCACCGGCTACACAGCAACAAAAACAATGTTGGCTTGTACACAAAATCACATGGCAAAATGGAACACAAATGGAACCAACAGAAAAGTAGAAATCAACTCAATTTTGAGGGATGAAGTTTAATCCTGGATTTTAATTTTTATTACACTTTTAAGCCAAGCATAGCAAGAAATGTTGAGACCCAATCATGTCTACTATTTCTGGCTGTAAGTCATGGAAAAGCTGTCCTCAAGCAAATCTCAGGAATATTTATACTTGAGTCAATTCCTAGCTTTTGATAAATTTAACATAAAATATTTATTATGAAGTAGACCACACACTGAAAACATTGTGTCTACATAATTTTTTCTGATATATAAAATACTTCTCTGTGTATCCTTCAATTGACTTGAGAGTTATTTTCCCAATACCTAGCAGTTAATTAACATGTTATTAAATAAAAAATTAAATGGCTAGATAGCAGAAAACAAACTTTAGAGACTATGAATCTAAAATCCATCTTTTAAAAGGAGTGCTGTTATAATCTCCATCTTCCAATGCCCACAGAGTGATCTCGGAAATGGTGCTACTCGTTTATTGAATACTGCTATATTTGGAAAAAGAATGTTAGCATCAACTAGGAAAAAAGTTGATTAATATCAAAGATAAGAAATTAAAGGCAGTATTATAGAATCAAATTTAAATCTGATTTAAAATGTCACTCATTATAGATGACGATATTCCAAACTGCCTTCTCCCATGCAAAAGCCAAAACCATCCATGCAAACGCACACAGGTGTCACCACAGAGCTCCAGCTCTACAATAAAGATTTCTTCAAAATTAAAACTTCTGATTAGATTATACCAACAATTGTTTTTTTTTAATATTTTAAAAATGTAGATAAGATCCAGTTATGGTGGTAAATGCCTGTAATCTTAGCCTTTGGGAGGTAAGAGGAAGAGAATCAGGAGTTCAAGCCAAATCTGGGCAACAAAAGACACTTTCTCAAAACGACATCTTAACCATAACACAAATATTTTAATCCAGATTTCTAAGACATCAAAACCCTTCAGTTTTAAATCCATCTATCCGTCCATCCGTCCGTCCGTCCATCCATTCATCGTCCATCCATCATCCATCTACCATGCACCACCCATCCCATCCATCCATCATCCACCCACCTACCCACCCACCCACCCATCCATCCATCCATCCACCCATCCATCCACCCACCCACCCATCCATCCATTTATCCACCCATCCATCCATCCACCCATCCATCCATCCATCCATCCATCCATCCATCCATCCATCCACCCATCCATCCATCCATCCATCCACCCACCCATCCATCCATCCACCTAGCAGCTCCTGTACACCTAGACGCTAGCACCACCCTAGGCCTAGGAAGCAGAAGTAAAAGCTCATCTCAGTGTGCTTTGCTTCAGGTTTTAAGGCAGTTTACAAAAATTTAATAATGTAAATAAATATTCAGGTTTTTTTTCAATTATGGTATGTGACTACCACTGAGCTTTAACACACATATATAAACTCTTGTGAAGGAACTTCATTGGAAAAGACAGTGTTTACTTAAGATTACAGTATCTATTTCCCATCTTTCTCACCAGAACTGAATATTCACTCTAGAAATTATTTTCTCTTTGTTCCAAATTTATCAGAAAGAAAAGAAGTGGCATATGAGAAAAATAGTTTAATTATAAATCTGTCATACATATTATAACTATTATTATATTATGTATTATTCTTAGACAGCATTACCCACCTTTTCTAAATAAAGAAAGCAAATATATAGAGCTCGGTACAAGATACAAAAAAGCTCAAAGTCCCAAATCTGAACTCAAATAAAAGTCAGCTAGCAATATACTCATTTAGCTTCCAAGTTCCCCCAGTAAATCCTTAAAGGAGCTATGTGGTTTCTATCCTCAGCAGAGCATAAAAGTACAAGGGTACCATTATGTCACTGCCAATGTTACAAGGGCAAGCAAAAGCCCAAAGAGGAAAAGAGGAAAAGAGGAAAAGAGGAAAAGAGGAAAAGAGGAAAAGAGGAAAAGAGGAAAGGAAAGGAAAGGAAAGGAAAGGAAAGGAAAGGAAAGGAAAGGAAAGGAAAGGAAAGGAAAGGAAAAAGGAAAGGAAAAAGGAAAGGAAAAAGGAAAGGAAAAAGGAAAGGAAAAAGGAAAGGAAAAAGGAAAGGAAAAAGGAAAGGAAAAAGGAAAGGAAAGAAGAATAAAAGCCGAAGCTAACAGAGGGGAAGACTTAAGGATAGAGACCAGAGACTCAATGAAAAATGTATTGAGTCTGAAGCTTTTTTATTTTCATCTTTGTAGTTCGTCACTGTAAAATATGCTCATTAAAAAACAAAATCTGACTTATAGCAAAAACTTTGCTCCATGGTAGCCTGCACTACCTTTACCAAACCACTACAACATACTGCCTAGCCTAACATTTGTATGGCGTTCCCATGAAGCTCTAGTGTGGTAACTGCAGTAAAGGGAATGCAGGGCTGCTGGGAAGTGTGTTCTTGGCAGCACAGCACAGCACAGCACAGCACAGCACACAGTGAGCCACCAGTCAGCACTTCCTTGTGTTCATGGTTCCCTCCACACCTAACTAGGAAGGCTGCAAGAATCCTGCTTAAACAAGAAGAAATAATAAATTTATTCCTTCATGAAATATTTCCTACATACTTATTAAGTGTCCAATTCTTTTTACATTACTAGTATAATGCTCTCAAACTGGTGCCCAAGTTTGCTGATGATAGAGACAAACATATTGTTCATTATGGGACAGCCACATGAAGAGCTTCTATTAAAATCTAGTAGGCAGGCAATATAATCAATACATTCTTTATTCACTTTCAATCAACTGAGACAAGGCCACTGTCATTTTGGAAATCCATTTTCTTTCTAAAAGACCAAGAAGCTGATTCAGACTTTAAAATGTGTGCTGTTTCTTGTCCACCTCATTTTACAGTCAGAAAAACAACTGAACTGAATATAAAGAGAATTTGAAGGGTAACGTTCTGAGAAAGCAAACAGGCAATGCACGAAGCTTCCTGTCCCAGCTCTGAGTAACCTGTCCTCTAGCTGGACAGTCCACTAGGCAGATAACCTCTGTGGAGCTTCCCAAGTGCCCTAGAGCTTCCTGAAAAGGTGGAGAAGTCATAATACATCCAGAAACTGAATGCTAAGTATAGTGTATATTTCCATGTTTGCAAAGTTTTCTTTTTATAGACACAAAGATACATCTTTTAAAATAGCAATGGAGAAAAATTCACATAGCAGCCTCACACAGCTTTTTTAAATGGTGATTTCACTGATGATGTTAATGTCTCTAAGCAACTAAAGCTGCAAGCCAAAAATAAAAGATTGGGATGATACTGCAAAGTCAGAGAAATGTATGGGTTCTGGTAAATGTGTGAGTCCTTTCCATTGCAGCCTTATTCCAACCCCCAGGACCTATGCTGTTTGTTTGTTTGTTGTTTTTGTTTTTTTCATATTTGAAAAGTTAATACAGACTTACAGGCAATCCCTTGGGATAAATGGATTATTCCTAAAACTGCATACTCAATTCCAAAACAGAAATTACAGAATAACACAGGTCTTACTCTTTCAACACGAGGGAATCACTGTTGATATCTAAATTCAGGAGCACTATTTGCTGTGACAGGGTTAGAAAGTCTGTTGGCTAGTAGATGGTGGTGAACTCTAGATTACAAGCACCACTATACATAAAATACATAGGACAATTAGCCTGACCTGAGAAAACAGGGCACAAAACAATGATCTCTTAAAGAGAACCAAAATTATAGTTCAAATCACTTATATTGCAAAAAAGGAATGTACCTGCCTCTAGTAATTTAGGCAAAAGATGAGCAAAAACAAATAACATACCTCATTTCAATACATTCAGTGAATTATTTAGTTGCTTTCAACACAAGGAATATTAATTTATTTTCCTTAAAGTTCTTTAAACATCTCTGAAGAAATTGTGAAGCCAATCTAATGATAGTTCTTTAAGATTTATTTTTAGTTTTATTTTATCTTCTGTATATAAGTGTTTTGCCTGGTTGTATGTGTATGCACCACACACATGCTGGTGCCTGAGGAAGTCAGAAGGTAGCCCCGGCTCCCCTGCAACTGGACTTACAGATGGCTATGAGCCACCATGTGGGTACTGGAAACCAACCCTGGGTCCCCTGTGAGAGCAGCCAGTCTCTTCACTACTTAGCTCCCTCTCTATCCCACATTACAGCACATGTCCAGATGACGGTCAGCAGTTGCCTCTGCACTCAGCTCTCTTCTCAGCTGGCTTTGGACTCAGAGTGGCAATCTCCGACTTTCAGCATACCTGGTACAAACAATGGCAGACACTTCGAAGCTGCGAGGGGAATTCTGAGGAAGAACTGATGATGGCATGGAAGAACTTCTCTGTCATCTGAAGGAGGTTCCTCTGGTTCTCCTCAAGGCTCTCAGAGGGTTCTAACCTGTAACAAAACAAAGGGAAAACCAAACATGCATGACTGTTGAAACAAAATTACCCCTCATAAGACTTTTGATGTTCATTGAAATAAACAACAATTTTTCTACAAAAAAAGAAAAAGAAGGAGCAGTTTTGAGTGTGAGTTAAGGCTCTCACTCATTTCAGTATTCCTAAGTAGACAGTGACCACCATGAGTCTGAGGCCAGCCTCAGCTGTACAGTAATGACCAGGTCTCTAAAACAAACAAACAAACCCAAAATTGAAATTCCAATATTCAGAAGGTGCCCACAGGAGGACCAAAAGTTGAAGGTCATTCTTAGTTTGGTAGCAAGTTTGAGGCCAGCATGGACTACAGGACACATTCAAAAACACACAAAACAACAGCAACTATGACAAAAAACAATTTGGAGGAAATAATAATTTAACATAAAAATCAGCCATAGATATTATATATACATTTGAGAATTTTTTTGTGGATATAGAAATACTAGTGTTTTGTGTGGTTTTCTAGATTATTTATTTGTATGGGGGGAGGGAGGAAGGAGGAGGAGGAGGACTTGGAAGAGGAAGGAGGAGGAGGAAGGAGGGAGGGAGGCAGGCACAAAGACAACTTATAGGAGTCAGGTCTCTTCACCACTGTGACCTTCAGATTGAGCTCATTCCTGTAATGCCAGCACTGGTGAGTGTCACCACCATTTCCACAAAGCTTTAACTCTTAGAATCTTTTTGACTTCTGGATGCTCAACCTGAGCTGACCTAGTGGGTAGGGACCAGTGCCACAGTTTTTGAGGTTATTAGAGAGAACTACGAGTGGTCAAAATGCAGAGACTAAGTTAGTGACTGTGGGCTATCTGGTTATGCCTTAGGTATAACACAACCTTATACCTAAGGCTCAGGGAATATCAAGGAAAAGGGAGACTGTAAAAAACATGAGGACCTGGTCTACTACTGCATAACAATGTCTATTCAACAAAACTAGAATGTTCCCATGAACTCTCAGGCTTCCTGCTTGAGACCTGCAAAGACCACATTAGTAGCCAAGCCTATGTGAATGGAAGAAGATTTTAACAAGGCCTCACCCCTGCTGTGAACCTAGTGGAGCATGTGTCCTTATTGCATGCCAGGGAATCCTCCGGATATAATCCCAGGAATGGTATAGCAGGGTCCTACGTAAGTGTCATGCCCAGTTTTCTGAGGAACCATAAGACTGATTTCCAGAGTGGTTGTATCATCTTGCAATCCCACCGGCAGTGGAGGAGTGTTCCTCTTTCTCTGAATCATTGCCAACACCTGCTGTCTCCTAAGTTTTTAACCTTAACCATTCTGACTGGTGTTAGGTGAAATCTCAGGGTTGTTTTGATTTGCATTTTCCTAATGACTAATGATGTTGAACATTTCTTAAGATGCTTCTCAGCCATCCGAATTTCTTCAGGTGAAAATTCTTTGTTTAGCTCTGTACCCCATTTTTTAATAGTTATTTGGTTCTCTGGGGTCTAACTTCTTGAGTTCTTTGTATATATTGGATATTAGCCCTCTGTTGGATGATGGGTTGGTGAAGATCTTTTCCCAATTTGTTGGTTGCTGTTTTGTCCTTTTGATGGTGTCCTTTGCCTTACAGAAACTTTGTAATTTTATGAGGTCCCATTTGTCAATTCTTGATCTTAGAGCATAAGCTATTGGTGTTCTGTTCAGGAACTTTCCCCCTGTGCCCATGTCCTCAAGGGTCTTCCCCAGTTTCTTTTCTATTAGTTTCAGTGTGTCTGCTTAGCAGCCTTATTTATAATAGCCAGAAGCTGGAAAGAACCCAGATGTCCCTCAATGGAGGAATGGATACAGAAAATGTGGTATATTTACACAATGGAATACCACTCAGCAATTAAAAACAATGAATTCAAGAAATTTTCAGGCAAATGGTTGAAACTGGAAAATATCATCCTAAGTGAGGTAACCCAATCACAAAAGAATACACATGAAATGCAATCACTGATAAGTGGATATTAATTAGTCCAGAAGCTCTGAATACTCAAGACACAATTAGCATATCAAAAAATTCCCAAGAAGGAGGAAGAAGAGAGCCCTGGTCCTAGAAAGGCTTGATCCAGCATTGTAGGGGAGTACCAGGACAGAGAAATGGGAGGGGGATGATTGGGGAATGGGTGGAGAGAAGAGGGATTATGGGACATATGGGGAGGGGGGAACCGGAAAAGGAGAAAGCATTTTGAATATAAACAAAGAATATAGAAAAAAAAGAATGAAATGTATTATTTTTAATGTATTATCTGGCCCTTATTAATAACATAGTGTTTAACTATTTTCTCATACTGATCCTAAGCACTTTACAAATATTAATCAAGTATAGTTTCTATAATAATCAAAGAATAAAATAAAAACAAGGCCTCACCTCTAGATGAGATCAATAGCTACTGAGGGAGGAGACAATCAATAGCTACTGAGGGAGGAAGAACCAAATTTTTTTCTAGTACTGTTATTTCAAAAATGAGACCTCAATCCTAAGTGTCCAGCCCTAAACATATGCAAATAAAGGCAACATAAATTAGAAGCAGTAAGTTGTATGCACATAAACATGTACACATGACATGCACACGCACACACACACAAACATACGCACAGAGCAAAACAATTCTAGAAGGCTTCCTAAATTTGAGAGTAGGTAGTTGGAGAAGACAGGAAGAGTTGGAGTGGAAATGACGCAAACATACACAGTGTACTCACTCAGGGAGTTCTCACCTGAGTAAAAGACTAAAGCAGCAGAATTGCTCCATTTAGAACTCATGACTTGGGGGCTGGCTCTCACTGCCCCAGACGGCATGGTCAAGCTTCTAAAGGGAGGAAGCGAGCAACAGGCCTACCCCGCAGGCCTTTCACACAGGATCTGGAGCTCATACCTGCCCAGGAAACCTGCTAACTGAACTGTCTCCTACTACTCCTCGCCCTTGAATTTCCTAACATGTGAGTTTAGAATACCGTTCTCCCCTTCGGATGTGTATTTAATGCTATGTTTCTAAGCTCCTCTTTCAGCATCTCCAACATTCTGGGAGTCATGGTTTCACTTCCCTTTACCAGTGCATCTTCACTCATAGACCCCTTCCTTAGCTTATCTGCTTTTTAGTCCACCACAACCATTCTTGCCTTTATATATACTGTTTTTCTAACATTTTTTGTTTTTTGTATTCCTTGTTAGCATTCCTGTTCCCTGATTATATTGGTCAATGGTCCCTTCATGTTGTCCCTATTTTTCTCCCACTGGGATTCTCAGCATAATAACCACAGTTATTTTAAATATTCAATATAATAATTCCAAACTTTCCACCACATCCAATTCTGGTTCTGATGCCTGCTTCATTTCTTCAGACCAAACCCTGTTCTCTCTTGGCATGCTTTGTGATTTTTCTATTGAAAGTTGGCACCATGTGCTGAGAAACAAGGAACTAAGGTGAACAGGCCTTTAGTCTAAGACTTTTATCTGCTGGGAAGTTAACTATGTTCAATGTTTGCTGGGGCTGTGGGGGTCTGTTTCCCCTGGTGTCCTCCTTTTCAGGTTTCTCTGGAAACTTCTAAAGCAGAGTTCTGTGCCCCAGCTGTAATTTCCTGTCAATATACTGGAGCCCAGCGTATGAAATGCAGGTAATATGGAGGGCATTGCATTCTATCTCCGTTGTTGTATGCTAGGTCAAATCTCTGAACTGCAAAGTCCTTGAATCCTTCAGAAGGATTTAGCTTTTGTCCAGATCTTTCTCCATGTGAGACAGAAAAGCTGAGGGTGTAGTAGAAGATTAGAGGTAACTAAGGGCCTATTCTCCAGATCAGATAAGGCTGGGAAATAGTGGCTTTCTCTTAAAACATATGTTGGTTAGGAATAACAGAATCCAATGAGCATATTTCAAATGATTCTGTCTTTCTCTGCCCAAATCACACAGGTATGTTTCTCTAACCTTCCTCCTCAAGACTCAGCAAGCCTTTTGAAGGCAAAAATTATAACACTGAGGGTAGCCCCTTCAGATCGGGCCCCAGGAATGCTAATTTTTAAGCAAGTTCTATTCCACCTCTAGCACCTCACTAATTACAGTCCAAGTACCCCTACTAGTTACTGGCTCCAGCAGCTCTTTCTTGTGATAAGCTCTGACACTGTATTCAGCTGTTTCTACTCAAGTTTTGGAATGGTGGTTTGCCTTGGAACCTCAGTCCTCTGACAAGTTACTGCCAGCCAGAGATGTAGCTCAGGGGCACAAAAGGTCTACCGCATATATGTGCCCAGTTTGATTCCCAGAATGGCAAAAGCCAAACTCTATCTAAACTACCTATGTTAGGCGTTTTTCTTTATTTCAGCCAGTCTGTCTCTTCTTCCTCTTGTTCCTCTGGCCCTCTAGCTTCCCCACATCCTTCTCTTTTCCTTTCCTTTTCTTTTTCTTTTTCCAACTTTCTCTAAGGAGCTAACCTAAAGCCTTCTGCATTTGTGCAAACATTCCACCATTGAGCTACATCTTCAACACTTTAGAATTCTTAAACATTTTTTTTCTTCCTGTGAACATAGAGTAAACTTTCGAAATCTTGATTTGTCAGAGTGGGTCAGGGGCTCAAGTGTAAAGAAGCGCAGGTGTGCTGGGGATCAAGGGTCTCTTTCACCAAGCCCAAGGGTTTTGTTTATGTGTGTGAATCTGTGTTAATGCATGCCACACATTTAGGTGCCCTCCAAGGCCAGAAGATGCCTAGGAACTTACGTTATAGGTAGCTATGAGCCACCTGATATGGATGTTGGGAACCTAACACAGGCCCCCTAGAAAAACAGTAAGTGCTGTTAATCAGCCAGTCATCTCTCCAGCCCCTCAAAAGTCATTTTTATCAAATATAAAAGTTATAGATGATTTATGGATGTCTCTGCTTCCTTTATCTTCTTAGATATTGTGTGTGTGTGTGTGTGTGTGTATGTTTTGCTGAGGACAGAAACAAGGGCTTATGCTACAAGTTATCTAACACTCAGCCATCACTCATATACTGAGTCTGTCTTCTTGATTTTTTAACATGGTCAGAAATGAAGGACTGAGCTAGCAAGATGGCTCCGTGTATAAAGAGACTTGCCAACAAAACCTGTTGATCTGAGTTTGATCCTTGGATGTATACTCTGACCTTCATATATATACTGCAAACATATATCAAACATATACACAAAGTAATATTTCTTAAAAATAGACATAAGAAACATTATTAATTAGGTATCTCTAATCCCATAGGACCTTGTACAAGAACATTTTAAAATGCGTACTTTTCCTTGGAGCTTAGAGTGACTATGAAATATGCATTATGAGGTAAAAGTGGCTCAGACAGAGCAAACAATCTGCTGCATTTTGCTGTCAACAGCAAACCACTGATGGCTTCTCATAAAATAAGCATCAAAAAGATTTCTGCTAAGGCTGGGGATACACTTAGTGGTGAGGTGCTCTAGCATGTGGAAGGACCCAAGTTCAATTACACTATGAGACCCTGTATCAAAATCCCAATAATAAGGAAGCTATGGCAAAGGTCAAAGGGCTATGCTACTGCATAAACAGCCACAGAGCTAAACTATGTAATACGGTGCAGCTGTATAAGAGAGTAACAGTAATCTTCATAAACTTCCACAGAAAGATCTAAGACCTCTGACTAAAACATAAGAATTAGGTTGTAAACTACAGATTCAGGGTTACCTTTTAAAAGTAAGCAATCACATTACAGTATACGTCTCCTAAAATTGCATATATGCTTATACAGAAGAATAGAAAAAGGACAGACTAGAGTATACCAGAACAGTATCCACAGGTGGTACTCAATGATGCCTTTAATGGTATCTACTAATGTTTTTATTCTTTAAGGAAAAATGTATTTGTATATAACCTTTAATGTAAAAACTACAAACCTTTAAGAGTTAAGAGAAGTGCTATAACCCAGTAGTGTGAGCTGAGTCAGGAAGACTACAAGTTCAAGAACAAGTTGGACTATATAGTGATGTACTGTCTTTATAAAAAACAACAGAAAACCAAGGACAGAAACATGAGATGAGGGAGGCGTCATGCAGTACTGAGGAGCAGCAGGGGAGCAACTGCGACAAGATGACAAACCTGGAGGGATCCACTTCAAAGCTAACATGTTGCCAATCTGAAGATGTGATAACAATTCGTAATAAAGGGTCCAAGAGCTTTTGTAAATAAGTAGCACCATACACCTAAAGAAACACATAATTAGGCACATATCCATACATCCTGCATTTAAAAGATAACCAACCTAACACATTCTCTAAATAATTTCCTCTCAGCAAACTTCATGCACGTGTGCACACAAAGTGAATGACACGAACCTTGAAGCAGAATGTCATTATCTTACTGGCCAAGCTATTGCCTCGAAAAAGAGTCTGCATGGAGTCTGCCAATTCCACCTCCTTAGAAAACATGTTCCAGAGCAGCTGGTAGAGCAAATGCCGTGAATCAAACAGAGTGACCAGGACACGAGCCAGTTCATCCTGAAAACAAAGCACAACTGGGTTTCTGTGAACGGTTCTACTTTTTTCTTAGGTAGATTTAAAAACTTGTAAAAGGTTAGAAAAAAGGACAGATCTAAAGCTCATAATCACCTGTTAATCAAGGTAAACAATAACTTATTACTCCTAAGATTTACCTTTGTCTAGTATAGATGACTTTTAAAATCTGTTTCTAATACCTGTTAATTCTAAAAATTAACTAATGAAAAATAAGAGATTTAAGGCTTTACTGGAAGACAGAAAGACACCAGAATCTGGCTAAAGTACATCATGAAATAAAAGTTCATTTTGAGCAGGCTTCTTTCTTAGAAGTGATTAAATACAATATGACCAAGGCCAAAAAACAACAAAAATTCAAATACTAAGGGATTATTTAAAAATCAGAATGAAGGGGGACCAGCTAGATAGTTAGAACCCAGAGTTCAGACAGATTTACACACAAGTGGAGTTAGGACTGGGGCAGCTGTTCTATTACTTGTACAACAACCTTTTCATTCCTTACAGTTGTTTTTGTGGTTTTTTTGTTTTGTATTACAAAATTAATAAAACTGTAATTCACTGTTAAACCCAACACTGAGAGAAGACAAAGAAAATACTAGTAGCTATAAAAAACAAACAAACAAACAAACAAAAAACCCTCAATCTTCAAACAGTAATAAAAGCCATCATGGTCCTGAGCCCTATCCTCAGCCTGTCCTAGTCCCAAGATTATAAGAACAAGACCCTGGAGCAAAGGAAAATAAAAATGAATAATCCAAACTACAAACACCACAGAGGCAAAATGTTTTATTCCCTGTAGTTACACATCTTTGACAAAATATGAAAACTCTACCCTCCATTACGAGTTAAGTAGAAAGGACAAAAATTTAGGGACAAATTGAGAGTTGTTGAGCTTGGGGTCCAGCTCAAGGGATCATGGTGGGGGCAGGGGCTTGCCTGGTACAGAAAGGTACCTCTTCAATTCCAGCACAACAGTAGAGAGAGACAGCAGGAGCTGTTGCTTTTAGGCCCCATAGTAAATGCCTTTCTACTCTCATCCTTTCTCCTAAACCCTGAAAATTCGAAACAACTGACCTTTAAAACATGCATTTACATAATCAAATTAAATGTTTAAATAATTTAATTAGAAAAAGTGACGGTACACACCTGTAATCACAGGACCCAGGAGGCAAACTCAGAAGACCATGAATCTGAGGCCAGGCTGAGTTACACAGGAATCACAAGCCCCCAAGTATCTGAAGGATGCCACTTTAAAAAAGCAGTGTGTGCACTTATGGCGATATAATAGTGGAGTCAGTAAGTACACCCAGGCCAAACAGTGGGGCTGGACACAGGGACAGTGGCCAAAAAAAGAGTGCTGTATTTTTGCTGCACATGCTTAAGAATGCAGAGAGTAATGCTGAACTTTAGTCATTGAACACATCCAGGTGAACAAGGCACCTAAGTTGTGCATACAAACCTACAGAGCTCAGGGCCAGATCAACCCACACATGAGCTCCCACTGCCACATTGAGATGATCCTCACTGAGAAGGAACAGATTGTTCCAAAGCCAGAAGAGGAGGTTGCACAGAAGAAAAAGATATCCCAGAAGAAACAAAAACTCATGGCATAAGAATAAATTCAGCACAAAATAAGTGGAGATAAAGAAAAGAAAGAAAGGAAAGAAAGGAAAGAAAGGAAAGAAAGGAAAGAAAGAAAGGAAAGAAAGGAAAGAAAGGAAAGAAAGGAAAGAAAGGAAAGAAAGGAAAGAAAGGAAAGAAAGGAAAGAAAGGAAAGAAAGGAAAGAAAGGAAAGAAAGGAAAGAAAGGAAAGAAAGGAAAGAAAGGAAAGAAAGAAAGAAAGAAAGTTCCAAGCTGTAGTGAAGTCTTGTCTTTAAAAAAAAAAGGGGGGGGGGAGCAGAGAGCCGAGGGTCTATATCAGCAGTTCTCAACCTATGGGTTAAGACCCCTTTGATGATCTTATGACCCTTTCATAGGGGTTACATATCATACATATTAGATATTTACATTACTATTCATAACAATAGCAAAATTACAGTTATGAAGTAGCAATGAAAATGATTTTATGGTTGGTGGTCACAACATGAGGAACTATATTAAAGAGTCACAGCATTAGGAAGGTTGAGGAACACTGGTACATACGATCAAAAGACACTGTTTACATGTATGAAATTGTCAAAGAAAAAAAAGTAATTTGGGGGACTAGATCAGCAGTTAAGAGCACTGGCTGCTCTTCAGGAGGACCCAGGTTCAATTCCCAGGACCCACAAGCAGTTAGAACCACTTTAACTCCAATTTCAGGGCATCTAACAGCCGCTTCTGACCTCTATGGGCATTTTATAAACATGGTGCACAAATATACATGCAGAAAAAATGCATACACACACACACACACACACACACACACACACGAAATAAAAGGAATAAAATCTCAAAAAAGAATTTGAAGCAATTGAGGCCAGGTATGATATTGGATGCCTTTAGTTCCTGCATCAGGAGGCAGAGGAACTTTGTGCATCTGAGGATATATCCTGGTTCTGCACAATGAATTCCAGGCCAGCCAGGCTACATCAGAGATCCTATCTTCAAAAAAGTAAATACATAAAAGATATTTTATGTCAAGCCAGGAATGGTAGTGTATGTTTTTAACCCCAGCACTCAGGAAGCAGAAGCAGGTAGATCTCTTTGAATTTGGGGCCAGTCTAGTCTGGTCTACAAAGCAAGTCCAGGACAGTCAGGGCTATTACACAAAGAAACCCTGTCTCAAAAAACCAAAAAAGAAAAAAAAATCTAAGTCAGGCATTGGGCACATGTCCACACCTCAGAGGCCAAGGCTGGAGAGGGCTGAGAGTAAAAGGTGCTAGGAAAGTATGTCAAGAGGTACAACCCTTCCAGCGTGGTAGCAAACTCCAGGACTCTCAGCACTCCAGAAACGGACAGGTGGACCTCAGGGAGTTCAAGCCTGGTCTACATAGGGACTTCCAGGCCAGCCAGCCAGGACAACATAGTGAGACTTGCCTAGCATATACAAGGGCCCCAACACCTCCAAGCAAAGCAATAAACGCCTATAACCCCAGATTTGGGGAAATGGAAGCAGGGATTGCTTTTTTCTTTTATATTTTTTCTTCTCTAGTTTTTTGAGATTAAGCTCCATGAGGCCCATACTGGCTCAGAGCTTGCTATGTAACCAAGAATGACCATGAATAAAGATTCTCCTTCTAGGGGCTGGAGAGATGGCTCAGTGGTTAAGAGCACTGACTGCTCTTCTGAAGGTCCTGAGTTCAAATCCCAGCAACCACATGGTGGGTTACAACTATCCATAATGAGATCTGACTCCCTCTACTGGAATGTCTGAAGATAGCCACAGTGTACTCATATATATATACAATAAATAAATAAATCTTAAAAAAAAAAAAAAAGAAAAGAAACCCATGATCTCATTGGCTCTTTCAAAGGTTTAGATATTTTTAAATGTGTATTTTTAATGTATGTGCACATGAGTACCAGTATGCATTGGTATAGCAGAGTCAGATCTCTTGGTGTTAGTAAGGATGTGTTTTTAGCTGTTGGATGTGAACGCTGGAATCTGAACTCCAGTTCTTTTATAGAGCAGCAAACACTCTTAACCACCAAACCAGCCTTCCAGCCTCTGCTACAGGTAGGTTTCCTTGATTTTTGTTTTTGCTAATTTTATGTACATGGAAATGGCTCAGCGGTTAAGAGTATTGACTGCTCTTTCAAAGGTCCTGAGTTCAATTCCCAGCAACCACATGGTGGCTCCCAACCAATCTGTGATGAGATCTGATGCCTTCTTCTGTTGTGTCTGAAGACAGTGACAGTGTACCCACATATATGAAATAAATATGGTCAGAGCAAGCATGGCAGAGGTCAGAGGTGGGGTGGGAATTTTATGTAAATGGTTGTTTTGCCTAAGGAGGCCAGAGAGAGCATCTAATCCCCTAAAACAGGGGTTACAAATGGTTGTGAAGTGACCATGTGAGCTGGGAAACCAACCCAGTCTTCTGGAAGACTCCTGAACCATGTTTCCAGTTCCTCACCCTCCCATTTTTAAGCAAAAACTAAGATTATTTTAGTAATTAGAAGTTATTCTAACTAAAGTCTTTTTTCTTTTCTTTCTTTCTTTTGTTCTTTCTTTTCTTTCTTTCTTTCTTTTTTTTTTTTTAAACCATATGACCTTAAGAGAGGAGGAGGAAAAAAGACAGGGATTCACTAGGTAGTTACAGCTGGCCTAAAACTTGACATGTAGACTGTTGGGCATCAGTGAGCTTAGCTCAACTCCCCCAGCTGAGCTGTTTGCACAGGTTTCCTGAGAGCAAAACATCCTACAGTTTAGCCTGATTCCTGTTTTCCTGTCCAGTGTGGTAGGGACCTCCCTGGTGCCTAACCTATGGCTATGATTTTTTCCTGTTGTTTTCCCTGACCTCTAGTATATATTGCTGGTCCCTCAGTGAAGCTTTGGCATTCTCCTTATTGAATGACCCATGTCTGTGTCTTCTGTCAATCCCCCAGGCCTACGCCCCATACTTGGTACTTGGTAGCAGTGCAGGCGGGTGCTGTCAAGTGAAGGTCCCACCGAGATCAGGAAAGGGAGGAGCTCCTGACGGGATTGTTCCAAGAAAAGCCGGCCGGCGAAAGGAAGAGGAACATATTGGGGAATATATGGTGCAAGAAACGAAGTGAAAGTAAGAACTGCAACAAGCAAAGTACAGAATGTGGGGAGGGCAAGTTCCACCTTACAATTGTGGATCAACCAGTGGATCTGCTTAGGCAACCGGTTACTGGGATTAAGGTTAAAACAGCTAGGGTGTGACAGCAAATTGGGATGGTGAATTTTATTAGGCAAATTGTCTAAAGTCTAGAACTGCATCAGGTGAGAAGAATAGGGAATAAAAAAGAGTAAAAAACAAAAACAAACAAAAAAGACAGATTTTAGAAACATGAGAGAGAAAGAGAAAGAAAATGGATTTCAAAACTCTCCTTGGGACAAGGGGAAACACAGATATCCTGTTTCCTCTATGGACCCTACTGGAGATATTCTTAATACTGGTTACAAGTGCTCTTCCCTCTCTATGTATTGTCTTTGGTGCACCAATATGTCCATGTGTCAATTTGTGTCTGTGTTTTGTTATTTGAATGATTGTCTTATGTTTCATGTTGAAAAGAAAAAAATGGTAAAAACTTTATTTCATGCTGAAAAGAAAAATTGGTAAAAATTTTATCTGCTGGTGGTCCATCTCTTGATCCAGTCTCAGTTTACACAGCAGAGGCTGATTTAAGCTGCCCTGCATTTTGCTAGGAGTCAAGCACAGGTAGAGAAAAGCTGCTTTTAAAAGGGCCAGCAACTTCTCAAGTTCTAGGGCAAGTAGGCTGATGGTTATTTCTCCTATTGGGTACAAAGTGCTTTTTTCTCTTGAAATTACAGCTAGAAAAAAAAATTATTTGGTTTAAATTTATAAGATTCCTGTAGTCACTTCATTTCTCTTTGATTAATTTTAAAGGTATAATATGTTTTGCATGTCTTGATTGTAGAGTATTGGCTTATAAGTTATTGGGCATGATAAAAACATATTACATTGGTAACAAAAAGTTAGTTTAAAACTGGTAACTCAGGGTTGGAGTTATCTTAAACAACAACATGTGGCATGACTCAACCCAAGAAAAACAGGCCTCTAAAGATACTTCTAAATTGACATAATGTTTTGTGTGATTCTTTTCCTAGAAATTAGACTTAAAGGGGCTAAGATTTAAAACAATGTCTCTTTAATGAGGTATTATAAGTTGTACTGTCATGCATTCAAACATAAGACAAACTTTGTAATGTGAAAGTAGCATGTTTGCCATTGGTTTTAAAGAGGATAGATCATTTAAAATTGGGTTTTGCTTTCCAAAGTTGTAGTTATGCTCTAATATTGCAAGAGAAAGTGAAGAATTATGGTTAACAACTTCAATGCAGTTTGCAGTCTGATCGAAGGCTCACAATTCTTAACTCACCCATATTTTGTAATTAAGATGATTTCAAAAATGATAAAAGTTAAAACAGCTGTGGCTAATAGAGGCCAGTTGCCACTTTTCCACAAGCTTTGTTAGATACAGTGGTAGAAGCAAAATTTAACTCCTAAAGATTGAAAAGGAGATCTCAATGGGAATTTATTTGGTATCAAACAAGTTCCTTTTAAACTGTTTCAAAAATTTGTAGGTAAGACTACTAAATACAGCTAGTAGAATTTTTCTGGGAACCCCCAATTTTCAGGTTTCTTTTGTTATTCAACCCTTATACAATGGGGTCTGGATGCAGGCTACTATATTGCAGGACAGGTTGTGCTTGGTATAGAGCCATTAGAAACTGCAGCTTATGTAGCACCTGTTTCCTCTATTTATTCTTGCCTGTTGGAGGTATAGGCTCGTCTATGGCAGCACAAACAACCAGTATTTGTGGGCCATATATGAGGACATTCATTATTACCTGGTCTCCTGGTACAGGGCAATCATAAAACAGATTTATATACTCAATCTCCATTGGTTGCATTGAATTTGGCCACCAATTATGAAAAAGCCTTGAATATGCATAATAAATTTCATCTTAAGGCAAATTCTTTGAAGTTTCACTGTGACATTACTAGAGAACAAGCTGTGCAAATTGTTACTCAATGCCCTCAGTGTGTTCAATTCATTTCATCCCCCAGATTGGGAGTGAATCCCCAAGGTCTTAAAGCAAATGATATTTGTCAAATGGATGTGACTCATGTCCCATCATTTGGGAAGCTACAATTTGTTCATGTAGCTATAGATACCTTTTCTGGTATGATTGTTGCATCTGCACATAGTGATGAAAAGGTAAAAGATGTAGAAAATCATTGTTTATAAGCTTTTGCTTGCATGGGAATCCAAACTCAGCTAAAAACCGATAATAGTCCAGCATTTATCAGCGGATCCTTTGAAAATTTTTGCGTGGACTTTCATATTATTTATAAAACAGGGATTCCATAAGGGCAAGCTATAGTGGAAAAAGCTAATTTTACTATAAAAAATTATCTTGAAAAAACAAAAAAGGGGGAGTTTACCACTCTGCATGCTACTCTTTATACTTTAAATTTTTTATTAAAAGCTTTCTGCTGCAGACAGACATTGGAAAGGTGCAAAGAAGTCAGAGGGTTTAGTATAATGGAAAGAGTTATCTTTAGGAATTTGGAAAGGTCCTGACCCAGTGTTGGTTAGGATGAGAGGTTCTGTTTGTATCTTCCCTAAAAATGCAGAAAGTCCTGTCTGGGTTCCTGAGTGCTGTGTGTCCTGCCATTATAGACCCGGGTACAGATGGAAACTCACTGGAGCTTTGTGGAAAATCCACCAGTCCTAATGCCAGTGGGGATAAGTAGTACTGTGTGGCCAGTTGTGCTTTTTACTAATGGACTACAGGGAAGGCTGCAGCTAAATTAGAACAGAGTAATACATTTTATATTTGAAAATAGTTTATGTTTTATTAAAAATAGTGATAGGAGTTAGATAGAACTTCATTTCTTGGTTCCTGTCTTGTGCTTTGCAACGTTTCCGTGAATACTAAACCATGTGTTTTAGCCCCACTCTTTTCTGTGGTTTGAAAAGTCTCTAATGATCAGGAAGAAGACAAGAAGAAATTGAATTGTTCTAGCAGATTGTGTGTATTGACAAACTGCTGAGAGTATGAAGATGCTGCTGTGGTTGTAAGAATTCCTGGAATTGTGCCTATGCCTCTAAATGATGAAGGGAGACTACCTGTCACCTTGTATCACCATCAAAGAGACTTTGGCATTATTGCAACCCCTGATTAAAGAATGGGCCAGGTCCATGGCACTAGGGCTTTTGGCTTGTGGAGCTGCCACATTGGGATTATTCCTTCTAAACCGTACGTGCAAACAACAAAACCAGGCCAGAGTAGTAACTGAACAAGTGCTTATGTCTTTGGCACAGGATAATACATCTGCTCAAATCTGGCTCAGCATGGATTGAGAATAGTTAGTCTATGATGAGCAACTCCTTTGCAGTCCACACCAACCTAAAACAGGGGCTCTGAGACTGGCAGAGTTGGAAGGAAGGTGACCTAAGACAGATGCTATTCCTTTTATAAAATAAAAAAGGGGGACCTGTTGGGCATCAGTGAGCTTAGCTCAACTCCCCCAGCTGAGCTGTTTGCACAGGTTTCCTGAGAGCAAAACATCCTACGGCTTAGCTTGATTCCTGTTTTCCTGCCCAGTGTGGTAGGGACCTCCCTGGTGCCTAACCTATGGCTATGATTGTTTTTTCCTGTTGTTGTTTTCCCTGGCCTCTAGTATATATTGCTGGTCCCTCAGTGAAGCTTTGGCATTCTCCTTACTGAATGACCCATGTCTGTGTCTTCTGTCAATCCCCCAGGCCTACTCCCCATACTTGGTACTTGGTGGCAGAGCAGGCACTGTCAGTAGACCAGGTAGACCTTGAACTCACAGAGATCTACCTGCCTCTGCCTCCCCAATGCTGGGATTAAAGGCATGCACAACAATACAGAGATCCACATGGCTTTTTAAAATGGAAAAGAGACATCTGGCACAGAGAAGATCCTACTTCCTGATACTCTAGAGAGAACTTATAGGAGCAGGGCATTTGGTAAGAATCACCACCCACCCCTAGAGGCCCAGAGCTGCTCTGCTCTGGGACTCACTACCCAGCAACCTCCAGATCACCACTACCCTTCCACCCTTCCTTCCCAGTCACTGCCCCTTTCCATCGGATGTGGAAGACCTGCTCCACCTCTGGCACAGAGAGGATCCAACTTCCTGATACTCTCTAGAGAACTGGCAGGAGCAAGGCATTCAAGAATTTGGCAGGAGCAGAGTATTTGAGAACTGGAAGCAGCAGGGCATTTGAACAGGCAAAAGAGGGGCATTCGAGAACCAGCATCAACAGGGCATTTGAGATCCATTAGCAGATCATTTGAGAACTAGCAGTCTGAGGATATTCAACTCTTGCCAAGTCTGCCAGAGGGGAGACCCCATCACCTATACTTCCTGGAGAATCAGCTGTTTGCAGGGCATTGGACAGAAAGAGAATCCCAGGAGAACAGAAACACAGGCCTGCAGGATAGAGAAGATAGAGACAGCAAGATCAGCTAACACCAGAGATAAGAAGCTGGCCAAAGGCAAACACATCATTACCAACAGAAACCAAGGCAAGATGGTACCTTCAGAACCCAGTTCTCCCACAACAGCAAATCCTGGATACTCCATCACATCAGAAAAGCAAGAGCTAGATTTAAAATCACATCTCATATTGGTGATGGAGGAATTAAAGAAGAACATAAATAACTCCCTTAAAGAAATGCAGGAGAACATGGGTCAACAGGGAGAAGCCGTTAAAGAGGAAGAACAAAAATCCCTTAAAGAGAATATGGATCTAATGGTAGAAGCCCTTAAAAGAGGAATCACAAAAATCCCATATGGGAGAACATGGTCCAACCGTTAGAAGCCCTTGAAGAGGCAACACAAAAAACCCATAGGAAATTATGGAAGAACATGGATCAACATGCAGAAGACCTTAAAGAGGAATCACAAAAATCCCTAAAAGGAACACAGGAGAACATGGGTCAACAAGTAGAAGCCCTTAAAGAGGAAACACAAAAAAATCCTTAAAGAATTTCAGGAAGAAAACAAACAAACAAACAAGTAAAGTAACTGAACAAAACTATCTAGGATCTAAAAATGGAAATAGAAACAATAAAGAAAATGCAAAGTGAGACATCTCTGAAGATAGAAAACCTTGGAAAGAATTCAGGAGTCATAGATGCAAGCATCAACAACAGAATACAAGAGATAGAAGAAAGAATCTCGGAGGCTGAAGATTCCATAGAAAACATTGACTCAACAGTCAAAGAAAATGCAAAATGCAAAAAGCTTGTAACCCAAAACATCCAAAACCTAAGGATTATAGGTATAGAAGAAAGCGAGGATTTACATCTTAAAGGCCCAGTAAATATCAAAAAAAAAAATTATAGATGAAAACTTCCCTAACCTAGAGAAAGAGATGCCCATGAACATACAAGAAGCCTATAGAACTCCAAACAAATTGGACCACAGCAAAAATTCCTCCCATCACACAATAATCAAAACACCAAATACACTAAACAGAGAAAGAATATTAAAAGCAGTTAAGAGAAAAAGGTCAAGTAACATATAAAGGCAGTCCTATCAGAATTACACCAGACTTCTCACCAGAGACTATGAAAGCTAGAAGATCCTGGGCAGATGTCATACAGACCCTAAGAGAACACAAATGTCAGCCCAGACTACTATACCCCGCAAAACTTTCAATTACCATAGACGGAGAAAACAAGACATTCCATGACAAAAGCAAATTTACACGATATCTTTCCACAAATTCAGCTCTGCAAAGGATAATGGGTGGAAAATAAACACAAGGCAGGAAATCACACCGGAGAAAAATCAATAATGTAAGTAATCTCTCAACAAACCCAATAGAAGATAGCTACATAACCAGAATTTCACCTTTAACTAAGAAGATAACAGTAAGCAACAATCACTTTTCCTTAGTATCTCTTAATATCAATGGTCTCAATTCCCCTATAAAAAGACATAGACAAACAGACTGAACACATAAACAGACCCAACATTTTGCTGCATACAAAAAACCCACCTCAGTAACAAAGATAGTCACTATTTAAGAGTCAAAGGTTGGAAAACAATTTTCCAAGCAAATGGTCCCAAGAAATAAGCTGGAGTGGCCATTCTTATCTCGGATAAAATTGACTTTCAACCAAAAGTTGTCAAAAAAGATAAGGAAGGACACTTCATACTGGTCAAAGGAAAAGTCTACCAGGATGAACTCTCAATTCTGAACATCTATGTTCTGAACATAAGGGCACCCACATTCATCAATCAAACTTTAATAAAGCTCAAAGCACACATTGCACCCCACACAATAATAGTGGGAGACTTCAACAACCCACTCTCAAAAATGGACAAATCATGGAATCAGAAACTAAACAGAGATACAGTGAAACTAAGTGAAGTTATAGACCAAATGGATCTAACAGATATTTATAGAACATTCCACCCTAAAGCAAAAGAATATACCTTCTTCTCAGCACCTCATGATACCTTTTCCAAAACTGACCACATAATTGGTCACAAAATGGGCCTCAACAGATACAGAAATATTGAAATTATTCCATGTGCCTTATCAGATCACCATGGCCTAAGGCTGGTCTTAAACTCAAACAAAAACAAAGGAAAACATATACACACATGGAATTTGAACAATGTTCTTAATGATAGCTTGGTCAAGGAAGAAATAAGAAAGAAATTAAAGTCTTTTTTAGAATTTAATGAAAATGAAGATACAGCATACCAAAATTTATGGGACACAATGAAAGCAGTGCTAAGAGGAAAACTCATAGCTATGAGTACCTCCAAAAAGAGAATGGAGAGAGCTTACACCAACAGCTTGACAGTGCACTTGAAAGTTCTAGAACAAAAAGAAGCAAATACACCCAATAGGAGTAAACGGCAGGAAATAATCAAGCTCAGGGCCGAAATAAACCAAAAGAAACAAAAAGAACTATACAAAGAATCAACAAAACGAGGAGCTGGTTCTTTGGAAAAAAATCAACAAGATAGGTAAACCCTTAGCCAAACTAACCAGAGGGCACAGAGAAAGTATCCAAATTAATAAAATCAGAAATGAAAAGGGAGCTATAACAACAGAAACTGTGGAAATCAAAAAATCATCAGCTCTTACTGTAAGAGTTTATACTCAACAAAGCTTGAAAATCTGGATGAAATGGACAACTTTCTAGATACATACCAGGTGCCAGCGTTAAAATAGGATCAGATAAACCATCTAAATAGTCCCATAAGTCCTGAGGAAATAGAAGCAGTCATTAATAGTCTCCCATTAAAAAAAGCCCAGGACCAGATGGGTTTAGCGGGGAATTCTATCAGATCTTCAAAGAAGAGTTAATACTGATACTCTTCAAACTATTCCATGAAAAAGAAACTCAAGGAACACTACCAAACTCATTCTATGAAGCCACAATAACGCTTATACCTAAACCAAACAAGAAGGGAGAACTTCAGACCAATCTCCCTCATGAACACTGATGTAAAAATACTGAACAAAATCCTGGCCAACAGAATCCAAGAATGCATCAAAACTGTAATTCACCACGATCAGGTAGGCTTCATCCCAGGGATACAGGGATGGTTCAATATATGGAAATCCGCCAATGTAATCCACTATATTAACAAACTAAAGGAGAAGAACCACATGGTCATTTCATTCGAGACTGACAAGGCTTTTGACAAAATCCAGCATCCCTTCATGATAAAAGTCTTAGATCAGGAATCCAAGGCCCATACCTAAAAATAGTGAAAGCAATATATTGCAAACTGGTAGCCAACATCAAGTTAAACGGAGAGAAACTTGAAGCAATCCCACTAAAATTGGGGACCAGACAAGGCTGCCCACTTTCTCCCTTTCTTTTTCTTTTTCTTTTTTTTTCCTTTTTTTTTTTTTCCCCAAGACAGGATTTCTCTGTGTAGCCCTGGCTGTCCTGGAACTCACTATAGACCAGGCTAGCCTCAAACTCAGAAATCCACCTGCCTCTGCCTCCCAAGTACTGGGATTAAAGGCATGCACTAACACTGCCTGGCTTCCCTATCTATTCAATATAGTACTTGGAGTCCTAGCCAGCGTAATCAGGCAACAAAAGGAAGTCAAAGGTATACAAATTGGAAAGGAAGAAGTCAAAATATCACTATTTGCAGATGATATGATAGTATACTTAAGTGACCCCCAAGACTTCCACCAGAGAACTCCTAAAGCTGATATACAACTTCAGCAAAGTGGCTGGATATAAAATTAACTCAAACAAATCAGTAGCCTTCCTCTACTCAAAGAATAAACAAGATGGGAAAGAAATCAGGGAAATGACACCCTTCACAACAGCCCCAAATAATATTTCATACCTAGGTGTGAACCTAACGAAGCAAGTGAAAGATCTGTATGACAAGAACTTCAAGCCTCTTAAGAAAGAAATCGAAGAAGGCCTCACAAGATGGAAAGATCTCCCATGTTCATGGATTGACAGGATCAATATAGTAAAAATGGCCATCTTGCTGAAAGCAACCTAAAGATTCAATGCAATCCCCATCAAAATCCCAAATCAATACTTCATAGATCTAGAAAGAGCAATTCTCAAATTCATCTGGAATAACAAAAAACCCAATTTTTATCTGGAATAGCAAAAACTATTCTCCACAACAAAAGATCTTTTGGGGGAATCACCATCCCTGATCTCAAGCTCTACTACAGAGCAGTAGTGATAAAAACTGTTTGGTATTGGTATGCAGACAGGCAGGAAGATCAATGGAATAGAATTGAAGACGCAGAAAAGAACCCACACACATACAGTCACTTGATATTTGACAAAGGAGCTAAAAACATCCAGTGTAAAAAAGACAACATTTTTAACAAATGGTGCTGGATCAACTAGAGGTCTGCATGCAGAAAAATGCAAATTGACACACTCTTATCTCCTTGTACAAAGCTCATGTCCAAGTGGATCAAGGATCTACACATAAAACCAGACACACTGAAGCTTATAGAGGAGAAAGTGGGGATGAATCTTGAACACATGGACACAGGGGAAAAGTTCCTGAACAGAACACCAATGGCTTATGCTCTAAGAACAAGGATCAGCAAATGGGACCTCATAAAACTACAAAGCTTCTGTAAGGCAAAGGACACAGTCAATAGGACAAACCGACAAACCCTACATCAGATAGAGGGCTAATATCCAACATATACAAAGAACTCAAGAAATTAGTCTCCAGAGAATCAAATAACCCTATTAAAAAATGGGGTACAGAGCTAAACAGGGAATTCTCAACTGAGGAAACTCGAATGGCTCTAAAGCACCTAAAGAAATGTTCAGCATCCGTAGTTATCAGGGAAATGCAAATCAAAATAACACTGAGATTCCACCTCACACCAGTCAAAATGGCTAAGATGAAAACTCAGTCAGAAGGTGGTGGCGCACGCCTATAATCCCAGCACTCTGGGAGGCAGAGGCAGGCAGATTTCTGAGTTTGAGGCCAGCCTGGTCTACAGAGCAAATTCCAGGACAGCCAGGGCTATACAGAGAAACCCTGTCTTGAAAAAGCCAAATCCAAAAAAGAAAGAAAGAAAAAAAAGAAAGAAAAAAGAAAAAGAAAAACTCGGGGGACAGCAGATGTTGGAGAGAATGTGGGGGAAAGGAACACTTACTCATTGTTGGTGGGACTGCAAGTTGGTAAAACCACTCTTGGAGATTCCTCAGAAAATTAAACATAGTACTACCTGAGGAACCAACTATACTACTCCCGGGCATATACCCAGAAGATGCTCCTACATGTAATAAGAACACATGCTCCACTATGTTCATAGCTGCCTTACTTATAATAGCCAGAAGCTGGAAAGAACCCAGATGTCCTTCAACAAAGGAATGGAGTACTATTCAGCCATTAAAAACAATGAATTCATGAAATTCTTAGGTAAATGGATGGAACTAGAAAGTGTCATCCTGAAAGAGGTAACCCAATCACAAAAGAATACACATGGTATGCATTCACTAATAAGTGGATGTTAGCCCAAAAGCTCAAAATAAACAAATTACAATGCACCCAGCATAGGAAGCTCAAGAAGAAAGAGGACTTAAGTGAGGGTGTTCTGGTTCCTCTGAGAAAGGTAACAAAATACTCACAGGAGCAATAAGGGAGAAAATGTGTGGAGCAGAGACTAAAGTAAAGTCCACTCAGAGACTGCCCTACCTGGGGATTCATCCCATAAACAGTCACCAAACCCTGACACTACTATAGATGACAAGAAGTGTATACCAAAAGGAGCACGTCTGGGGCAGAGGGGGTCCTGCCAGAGTCTTACAAATACAGAGGCAGATGCTAGCAGTCAACTGTTGGACTGGGCCTGGGGTCCCCAATGGAGGAGCTGGAGAGTGGTCCAGAGGAGCTGAAGGGGTTTACAGCCCATGGTAAGAACAATGATCTTGGCCAACCAGAAACCCCAGGACTCCCAGGGACTAATCCTTCAACCAAGGGGTATACAAGGTTCCAGCCAAAAATGTGGCAGAGAAATGCATTGTTGGGCATCAGTGGGAGGAGTGGTCCTTGGTCAGGTAAAGGCTCAATAGCGACCCCAAGAAAGGGAAATTGGGGGTGGTGGTGGAAGTGGGTCGGGTGGAGGGGCATATATGTGGAGGCAGGGGGTGGGAGGAGGGGTTGGGGGTCTTTGGGGAGGGAGGGAAATTGGGAAAGGTATTACCATTGGCAATGTAAATGAAGACGATATTCAGTAAAAAAAATTTTTTTAAAAATGGAAATGAACAAAAGCTTCCTCAAAGTTTTCAAAGATGTTACTAAGAATGTTGTAGTTTTATGGGCAGAGGGTGCAGCTCAGCAATAAAGCACTTGCCTAACATGTATAAGGTCCTGACATCAATCCCCAGAACACAAAATAAATGCAGAAGGACAAATAATCATATATGTCTATGGTATTTTATCAGTCCATTCTGTTTTAAGACATAGTCTCATATATTTCAAGCTGGCCTTCAACTTGCCATGTAGCCAAGAATGACCTTTGAGTCTTCACTCTCTTGTGTCTACTTGCCAAGTGCTAGGATTACACATGTGCACCATCACATCCAGCATGCCTTCAAATGCAAATTTCAAATGCCAGTGATAATCTAATACTTCAAATAAATATTAAGGTATAGTTAATAAGGCAGAGATAGTTATCAAGTACAAATCACAGATTATAAATTTAGCATTATTAACAACTAAAGTTAGGTTCACTAATTACTTTATATAATATATAAAGACAAGTGACAACATTGTTTTACATTTTCTTCGTACTGGTGATGACATGAACTTTTTTCACTGCATTGGAAAGAAAGAACTAGTCAGGGGTAGGAGTCCCAACCAACCACTTCTCTACAGTTAGAAACAAAACATATTAACAAAACAGGGTTAATGACTCAAGCTGATCAACTACTATTTTTTGAGACAGTCTCACAGTGCTCAGACTGCCTGAAACTCACGCTCTAACCAAGGAGGACCTTGAACTTCTGCACCTCCTGCTTCCACCCTCCAAGTGCTGAGGTTACAGCAAGCACAAAAGCACAATCACGATTGTGATTCACAATTACAGGATTTCCTGTGGTGCTAGGGGAAGCATTCTACCAACTAGCTACAATCTCAGCTCTCCATTATGTAATTTTTTTCAAGTTCTTAAATTTTGTCTATTCATTTAATAAACATTTATGAATAAACTTATTTTGAAGCACTAGCTACTGCCATGTGTCAGGCATTCTACTCCCTACTTTCTCTATGAACTTACCCACTGAGAACAAGGGACCACATTGGCCAGAGCCATAGCTATAGGGAGTTCTCCCTGGTCTCCCATCATTGTGACCAGTTCCACAAGTCTCTCAAAACGATCTGCCAACACCGTTTCTGCAAGTGTATCGAATTCTGTTCCTTGTTGAAGGATTTTTGTCAGAACTTCCATAAATGTAGCTCTTGTCTGAAGATCCTTGTGATAACCTAAGCCTGATAAGGACAGATGGAAATTTACCACCACAGCTTGACTGAAGCAATTTCATTTTACATGTTATGTCAACTCTAGATTTTTATGTTTTATGAGTATTTCACATGCATTATGTCTGCTATCAATCCCATGTATGCCTGGTTACCACAAAGGCCATAAGACACGATCATGTCTCCCGGAAATGGAGTTACAAGTAATTATGACCCACTATGTGGATGGTGGAAATTAAACCTAGGACTGTGGAAGAATAGCCAGTGCTGTAAAGCACTGAGTCATCCTAGCTCTCTAGGTTTTCTATTTCTGTTGTGGTTCTGTTTGTTTGCTTGCTTGTTTGTCCATTTAGAGACAGGGTCACTGGTAGCCCTGGCTGTCCTGGAACTCACTGTGTAGACCAGGCTGACCTTGAACTCAGAGATCTCCTTGTTCCTCCTGGATAATAGGACTAAAGCTGTGCACCATGCTAGGCCAGTTTCTCTGCAGTTCTCACTTGATCTCACCTATGGAGTGCATGAGCCCACTGTCCACGTTGGCATTGAGTAAGTTTGACATTGCAAGCACTGTGCAGTGCCGCAGGGATGCCAGCCTCCGAGACATGCCACGCTTCCTGCCGCCGGTCTGTGCATTTTCATCTTCAACTTCACTACAGTCATTCAAAAGGTTCATAAACAATGTGAAGTACCTAGAAAATACAGAGACTGACCTTTATGCAGTGAAGGCCACACCCACCAGAAACCTGACCATCCATTCCGAGTGACTATGTGTGACACTGTACGGGACTGTGAGCACATGCTTTTATAATATTGGGGTAAGAAGTCACTGTGGCTCATGACTGAGTTACTGGTAGCACTATTTTATCCTAACAAAGTACAGTAGTCACTTCATGACAATAAGCACAGAAGATGTGCCATGTTTGCTGGCAAAAGTCAGTTTTAAGATTTAGCTACAAAACTCATTTTAGACATTGTCATTTTAAATGACTTAACAAAGCAATCTTACAAGGAAAGGATTCGTTACAAGGAAATTTCAATTATCCCACTGCAAATTATTTTTCTATCTTGGTTCCATCTTTTCACAAGTAGGCATGTTATTTTCATGAGAACAGTCAATGGCCTCAATTAGAAGCAATTAGGTCTACTTTTAAATATAGTAATTAACTATATTTAAACTTGTGGGAGGGAGCTGCATTTGCATTTTGCTTTTGTTTTCGGTGGCTGACATTTACTTAAGGAATAACTGTGATTTGGCCTCCATCAGCTCCACCCCGTCTCCTTCTTCGGGCTGCAGTGGAAGACCAGCGAGGAGTGAAACTACTGCTTCCATGCTTGCTTGGTCCAAATCTCTAAAGAGAAGTAATGTAGAAACTATGAGCCTTTTAGACATGAACTTAAGGAGCTCTCTACTTCATTAACTATAAACGCAACCTAAATATCAGAAAATATACCAAACTCAGAACACACATACAGACTTCAAAATGGAGGGGAAACTTACAAATAAGTAATCATTAGCATAATATCTATGTTAAATCAAAATTATGGGGCTGAGAATGTAGTCCAATTCAGCATCTACAAGTCTTGGGTTCAAGCTCCAACAACACAAAAATGAAAAAACTCGACAAGCAATGGTAGTGCACGCCTTTAATCCCAGCACTCCGGAGGCAGAGAGCCTGGTGGGTCATTGAGTCTGAAGCCAGCCTTGTCTATAGAGTGAGTTCCAAAAGAGCCAAGGCTACACAGAGAAACTCTTGTCTTGAAAAACCATCAATCAATCAATAAATAAATGAGTAATTAAGTGGCCAAATGGATAAATTGATGATGATGATGATAATGATGATGATAGAAGTAAGAAACTCAATCAACCAATCAATAAACAGTATATATTATCAAGTTATACCTGGGAGAAAAATGGATGAAGTTATCATTCAATCACAGTTACTATTTCTGATATGTATCAATTATCTGTCATTAAAGCACCTAAGCAATTATGCCTTACAAAGACTCACCATAATTATGTTCCTCAATCAATGTTTTAGCTAAAGTAATACAACCTAATGCTTTATGCATCTTTTTTCTCAATAACAATTAACCATATTTCCTAAGCTAATACCACTTTCCTAAGCTACCTCATGTTTCAACTGAAAGTCCTTCCATTAAAATAAAAATTTGAAATGCAAAAGCTTACCACCTACAAAACAACTTAGTATACCTAACAGCTATCTCTGTAGGTTTTCATAAGTAAAGTAAAACATGATAGAACTTAAAACTCCCTCCTTCCCCCGTCCCTTTCTTCTTCCCTCCCTCCCCCGCCTCTCCATTTTTGTTCTGTTTTATTTTACCTTGTAAGACATTTTACATCATCATCTGCTGCTTGGTTTGACGTTCCCATCACCCAGTCTGTTAGGTATTCTACCATCTTATTCCTGCAAAACGACAAAAAGATAAAGAGCAAGTAAGTTTTTAAACACACAGTTTACTGTTTGATTATTTAGACAGAAGTTTTATGGTATAGTGGTATAGCCCAGAGTGGCCTCCTTAGCCTTCTGACTGCTGGGACTGTAGGTGTATGCCAATACTCCCAAACATTGTTCTAATAGGGCAAACAGACGATGGATCTAGTGTGACCTTCTAGAGTGGACACCACTCTCAGGGGTGATAGAATAAAGTCAGAAGGACACAGACACCCCCTCTTTGCACTGGCCCTTTGCAATGTGCAAACACAAATTTTAGTGCTCATGAATTAATTAGTTCCAGGAAAGGGGAGAAGTTTTCAAAAAGAAAGACAGAAAACAAAACAGAAAAGCAGATGCCCATGAGCACAGAGCTTTGAGAAAGTTGGTCAACTAGAAAAAATATGCACCCCAATTTGTACCTCCCTCCCTCCCTCCCCATTCAACCAAGCCCCGCTACTTTTCTACACTTCGCTTAACGTAATACTTACAAGACTCTGTTTTGCTTTTCTAAGAACTCACCTAAATTTCATCTCTTGACAAAATGAGAGGTCGTCTCTTCTTGCCATCATGACTTCAACTAACTGACACAATTTTGTTTTTATTTGTATTGCATGGACCATATTCCCAAGAACACGAACATATCTAATTAAACATAAAATAAAAAATGATCAGATATGGACAAAAGATAAGGTATTGTAAATTTAACCTTTAAGTAAAATTAAGTAAATATAACTTGAGACATGAATAATACTTAAATTTTGCTTAGGTAGGAAAATTTACAATTTTTGTTTATCTTATTGCCATAGTTCACAGTGGGCTGTAGTAAAAAAACAACAAATGATTTCATCACACCCATTATCAGTATGTAAACTCTTACAAGTCTGTGCTGTGAGTCAGGAGCAGAATGCTTACCTGACCAGATTCAGCATCATTGCCTCAATGCTTGCCTGTCCCAGATGCTCAGAGCTGCCTTCAGTATGATTATCCAGTAGGTTTTTCATTATGGCTATGGTTTGCTCTACAAACTGAGTATTGCTGTCAGTTAATAATACCTATACACAAAAAACAAAAACAAAAACAACAATAAAAAAAAAGCCCATTAGCAATATTACATCAATGCACAGAGAATATCACCAGGACAATGCAACTGGCATTAACCATCACACACAGGAACACCACAGGCAAATAAATAAACACAGATACACATAGGTATGAATGCACAAATCCAAGATTCATAACTCCAGGCACACCCACAGGCCTGAGTTCTTTAGAAGCAGGTTGATCCCTAGATTATATGAATTTTTTTCTGTAATTATGAAAGTTTTTAAGGTTGTAAATGAATTATCATGTTGGTACATAGTTTAAATAATTTGAAAGAAACAGTCAATTTATTTCAAACTATTATTGTAGTCATAAAGAAGAGTAAAAAACAAAGTGGAGAAGACTTCACCTGTCCTTGAGAGTCAAAAAACTTGCTGATGGTATTCTTCAGTTTGTTAAACAACATTGGATACAGAGCAGGACTCAACTCCAGACCCACCAGGTCCTTAACATTGGTCCGTATCTGAAGCCCCACTTTCTCGTGGTTACACACCATTAAGGACAGAAGCCGGTCCATAAACCTGCTGACAGGTGAATCAGCATTCCCTTCAGAAGACATTACAGAAATCGTAGACCCTTTTCGTTCACTGACAGGACCCATAGGTGGGCTGTACGTAGCTAGGCCAGAAATGCTTCTCTGTTGCAGGCACACCCCACCAAGGGCACACAGGAAGCCAGTCATGTTGATCCATTCCTGCAGGGAATCTGTGTCAGACAAGTCTATGGATCCTCCTCCACTGACATGGGACATCCGTCTCTTAACAATGGTCTTATGAAGACTTTCTGCAGCCTAAATACAAAATTTTTGTGAAAAGCATGAATTCAACAAAGATTGAATAAAAATCTTGCAAATTAGTCTTATCCATTTCTACCAGTAGGAAAAGTACATTTTATATTTTAAAAAAATCTTCAAACTACCATATACATTATTATTTTTTAATTTTAGTTTTATATGTATAAATGTTTTGCCTGCATGCATATCTGTGTACCATGTGCATGCCTAAAAAACTAAAGGAGGCTGTTAGATTTCCTGCAATTAGTGTCACAAGCCATTCGAAGCCAACATGTGAGTACTGGAACTCAAACCCAGCTCCTCTGGAAGAGCAAGCAGTGCTCTTAACCACTACTCAGCCATCTCCCTAGTCCCTACCATACACATTATTAGAGAGCCACTCAATACATTTTTGTCATAGCTGGACTAATAAAATCAACCTGAAGTGTCAAATTTCTTTTTAAAAACCTCTGATATGTATTTATGAACCTTAAACAATTGAAGGAGAAAAAAAGCTAGTCACAAAGGCCCATAGCATCTATGATTCCATTTGGACAAAATGCTTAAGAGAAGGTAATTTTATAGAAATAGAACATAGATTAACAGCTACTCAAGGCTGGAGGGGTGGAGATAGAAAGATAGGAAAAACGGCAAGTTAGAGCTAGAAATAGCTAGTTTGGTACAGGTTTGGTGGGAGGGGGCATTATGTGAGAGAATGAAAACATGCTGAAATTGATTGTGTATAAATTGACAGAGAATCCCGTGGGTATACTAAAAACAATCACTAGGTTGGCCACCTTATGAAAGATAACTCTATAAGTATATGAATTCTATGCTGATTGAAACAGTCAATACCCACATTCCCACCCTCGCAAGAAAAACATTCATAATCTAAGGCTGTATTATTTCTTCAAAACAACTTTTACTTGCTCTAAGTGACCATAACAAAACAAAACAAAACAAAACAAAACAAAAAAAAAAACAGCAATGGGAGAATAAATAGTTTGTCTCAAAGCCCTGATAATGAGAACAGTATGGGTGATATAAACTAGTTATACACAAACCAATTAATTATTAATTTCTGGGGTAATAGATAGCTGCTGAATAAAATGATTTACTTGACGATAATAGTAAAATAAATGTCCAATGTTTAAGTTGCACTTAACCTTAAAATGGGCTCAACCGTCTGCTTGCCCAGCCCTTTAATTAGAGTGTCAACGACACAGCATGATGGGCCTGACAGGGAGGCGCACATCTGCAACCCAGTATTTGGAGAGCTAAGGCAGAAGGATCGCTGCAAACTCAAGGACAGCATGTTCTATAGACTAAGTTCTACGCCAGCAGATATAAATAACAAGATCTTGTCTCAAAGCAAACATGCAACATGAGAATTGTTAGAAATATTATTTTTCTCTATGTGCAGCTATTAGATCTTTTCTAAACGTTCTTTGACTATCGACAAAGGGACAAAGAACAATAAAGAGTAACTGGTCCCTTAGCTCAGGGGTTTCTAGAAGAGCTATTTAATATTTCTGAAGTGATATAACCTTTTACATCTCCACTATCCAACAGAGTAAATAAATACTGAGCCTTGGCTCCTCTAAAATTGAGAAAATAAGTCTAACTTGTTTAATTAAACAAGTTAAAAGTTACATACTAACAGATCCATGTGGCTAATATCTACAAGATTAGGCAGTACAGACATAGTTGAACCACAAGTAGTCTTAAAACAACTCTATATAGTGTCCTACTCTTCGTAGCTCATAAAGAATTACTTAAGTGAAGCAACAGATCTATTAATACACAAAAATTCACTGAAAAAAACTCACCTGGCCATCTTCCATTTTGGCTTTGGGGTAGTTAAGGATTAGTTTCGTAGCCTGTTCCCACTTTGCATGTGTATCTTCCCAGGCCTAAAAGGAAGTCAATTATTACTAGGGAGCAACCTCAGGGGGGCCCTCAAAGTCAACACATACTGCAGGGTCTGGAAATATCCTGCTTGTACTATGTACATAGCTCAGGCCTGCTGCTGAAGCTGCTCTGCTCACATAGCTAACAGGAGGCTTGTGACATGGGGATGGGAGGAGCTGCAGCTGCTGAGGCCATACCTCAGTGTTTCCTGCAGTAGGGTGCTCAATGCGCCTTAGCAGGGCCATCACTCTTTTCTGAAGTGCTGCTCTTCCTAAGCAAAGACAACAAGCAAACCCAGTTAGTGCTTAGAGCCAGCTTCACAACTGGGAACTTGCTAAGTTCCCCAGCTGGACCCCACACACAGAGCAGAGTGAGGAATGAACAAATGATTCTGATGATCGAGGTGAACATGTGCTCTCACCAGCCTCTGCAAGAGTATTTGTTGATCCCCGACTCCAAAAGGTCTAGAACATATTACAGCAATTTCCCCACCTATGTTTATGAAAATACATGCATAGGTGTTTAAAATCTCCCCATTCACAATGCAAGCAGAGTAATTTTTTTATAATCTATAACTAACAGCAACTTACAGTGCCAGTTATTAATAAATTTGCGAATTAAAAGTTCAGTAAAAATTCTACTCCAAATGTCACTGAATTTTATCTACCTTGTTCAGAAAAGAATTTCAAGTAAATAGTATGAATTAGCCCTGAAAACTTTAAAACTGTTATTTCAATATACTCCACTATAAAAATAATTAGATGTCAAAGTAACGTGATTAAAAAGAAAGTAAGAGAAAAAAAAAGGGCACATTTACCTGTTGACATCATATTGCTGACTGAAGCAAATTCCATGAATGTGTTATAGTTGGGCAAGAAGTTGTGTACTGACACTTCATCCACCCCGCATCGGATATCTGCTTCTTCACAGAGGTGGCGGAAACAGGACATAGCAACCAGAACAGCTTCAGTGTCAGGATTCCACAGAAACATGTACAAGGCCACTTCTAGCTTGGTCTGGGCTTGCCGGCATATAGGTGGGGTTCCACTATACCCTGCTGTGCTATCCTGGGAGGAAGGAGGGATGTATCTGCAACTTAGGTGACTTTATTTACAAACTCAACAATGTACCATCTACCACAGCACACAAAGTAAATAAGAATTTACCTTTTTAATAATAAGATCTTTTTCTGATGTACTTTACTCTAAATCAGATCATGTGAACTAACATATGGTCCATATAATGGTACTGCATTTCAAATGGAATAGATATTATCCTAAATTCCAGAAATGCAGATAGTCTGCAACAAATATACAATTAAGACACATCAAGTTCCAATGCAGTAAAGTTGATCCACTTGTGGGTCAACCATAATGACAAAGGAAGAGGAAGCAACAGTGAGCCCTACTTCCTATGAGGAAGAAACAAACACAGAAGCACTGCCTGAAACAATGGCACACAAACTAACACCATAGCACAAAGAAATGCAGACACACTTAAAAAGCAAGTGCCAAGGACACAAGCCAAGCACACGCTGCAGATGCCACCGGGCTCAGTGAGGTTTCTGCCTCAATAGGCTACGGGAAAACTTAAGCATAACAAGGCTATGTCTGAAAGACAGATCCTTCCATAATGATTTCATAATTCTGCTCATATTATGATATATTTTAAGGACATTTGCATATAGAAATAAATGTCCTGCTGAGCATAGCAATACAAATCTATAATCTTGGCACTTAGGTGGAACTGGCAAGAGGATCAAAGCCAGCCTGACATACATGGACCCAGTCTGCCAATGGAAACCGTGCCAAGCATGGCTGCCATAATTACAGTACCTGCAAAGTTGAAGCAGGAGGATTAAAGCGAATTCAAGGCTAGCCTGTGCTACAAAGCAAGACTGTGTCAATACATATATACATGTATGTATACATAAATAAAAATAAAGCAAAAAGAGAAAAAATAACATCTTAGCAACACTTACCCAAATATTAAGCAAAATACTATATTTTAATTTTAATCAATTTGAACCTACTTTAATTCAACTTCTACATATGAATAGACTTTTTCACATCCGAATGATTATAGTTGCCAGCCACAGTGTCAAATAATTATGCACTATTTACATCTTACCTACTCGAATCCTCAAAACTCTGGAGCAACAATACTATACCAGTTTTATTATTTTTTATTAACTATTATTATTAATTGCTTTCTGCTTATTCATTTTGTGGAAGACAGTCTTACTATATAAACCTACCTTCAAACTTGTCCCCTATGGGGCAGAGGGATAAAACCAGCAGGTAAGGCCACTAAGACCACTGCCTGCCCTTCTGGAGAACCTGGGATTGCTTCCCAGCACTCAAAAGACAGCTCACAGCTGCCTGTGGCTCCAGTTCATGGGATCGGAAGCCCTCTTCTGGCCTCTATGGACACCAGCCATACATGAGTGCAGAGATTTATACAGGTAGGCAAAACACCCATGCACATTTTTTAAAGGAAAATTTTAAAAACTGGGCGTGGTTATACAGGTAGATATCTCAATTTGAGGTCAACCTTATGTACACAGTGAGTTACAGGACAGCCAGAGCTATACAGTGATATCCTGTCTTTTAAAAACAAAACAAAAATTCTAACTTGTGATCTCTTGCCTCAGCATCTGCGACACTGAGATTATAGGTGTATTCTACCATGTCCTGCTATTACCACTTGAAATCTGAGAAACTGAGGCACAGAGTTGTGAAGAATTTGTTCAGGGTTCCACAGTGGACAGCAATACAACTAAATTCTGAGCAGTCTCTAACTAATGTGCTAAATTATTAATCAAAATTTACCACCATCTTCTCAGCAAAATAGAGCAGAGATGATGGATGACACAGGAGAGTTACAGAGGAAGTTCCCTACCATGGAGGAATTCCCTTTTCCTTTCCGCAGAGATGCTCCAGGAGTACAGGTACGTAGGAACTCATCATGATCAATTGACATCTGAGTGGTATTTCCACTAGCAGGCATTTCACATCCTACTCCATAAAGGTAGAGAGAATGACAGGAACTTCTATCTGCCTGCTAGAAAGAAGAAGTAAATTCTCCTGAAGCAATGATACAGAGAGAGTACTTAGTGTGAGCTGACTTTCTATTTAAGATAGCCCTGGAAAACCTTCCTCTCCAAAAGCTTTAACTTTAGAAACATTAATTAATCCATCATGGTAAGTAAGGTTTGTGCACTATCTTTCTCTCAAATACCTCTCAGTTGTCTACCCTCCAAAACAAGTACGATATAGATGATTATGTAAAATCTATTACAAGAAAATTGTAACACTTTATGTATCTATGGATTAGTTTTGCTTTGTCAGGATAATTAAAACTTTTAAGATAAAGTATGTGCTGGGTACACTGAGATCACAGCATTTGACCCTACCCCAACCACATTCCACATCCCCTCTAGGTACCTAGTAGAAGGATTAAACAGTAATACCATGTTTCATTTTGGGGTAAATATTGTTTGAATTTGTATGTGTGTAAATATGAGAGTGTATGTCAGGTGACCTCCTCTATCAGTGTCCATCTATACCTTTGAGGTCTCAGTTGGGTTGGAAGCCAGCAAGCTCCAGGGATCCTCAAGTTTCCACCCTCTAAGAGCTGAGATTACATCACACAGACACCTACCTGGCTCATTACATGGGTCCTGGGGTCTGAACCCTAGTTCTGATGACTCCTCTTAACTGCTGAGCTGTTTCTCCAGCCCTTGACAGAGTACTTTTGATATACTAATAGATTACTAACAATAACCATGTTAGACAATATGCCAAAGGCCAGCCCACAAAATTCTTAGGTCTAAAATCTTCAGGACAAATTTAGTTCTGTGACATAAACATAAGATAAGCCAGATACAAATAACCTTACCCCTCCATCAGCATTCCTCTAAACAAAATTGTATCAAGATGCTTGGTAAGGTTTCTCATAGCTATAATTTTAGGCCTAGATAAAAATTAATTAAATCAAGCATTCTTCAAACTATGTCATAATAGGAAGACCTAGAAATTGATTATAAAAATTACATGTTAAAAGAAATGTAAGGTTCGTTCCTATACCCCAGAATTTTAATATGTTCCAACAGGTCAGGACCAAAAAATTTTATTTCAATTAGAAGATTCCTGATCTTTTTTCAAAAGATGAAATTATCTCCAACCCTAAAGAAATGGAGTGCTATACTATTGAGCAACATCCTTAGGCCTTGTTTGAAACAACATCTCAATGTGTTGGCCTAGAATCCACTATGCTGTTCAGGCTGGCCTCAAAAGCACGGGAACTATAGGCAAGTGCCACCATACCCAGCTAACAGACACAATCTTTGGAGGAGATATACAAATTTAATCTAGATTTAAAACCTCTGCCATTTAGCTTTTTGAAAGATTACTTCCCAGACTAGCTTCTTCCTGAGAGCCAAGTCATAAGGACTTAAACGTAAAGAGAAAACACTCTTTGAGGCATCTGTGATTACAGTAGCCTCTACTCTTCATAGACCTGAACCAGAATCCTACTTAAGTCAACTAGAATGCATTAACCTTCAATTTATCAGCTCAAAACCAAGAATGTTTAAAATGTTGGGCTACCAATAATACCTTCTGTACTTACATTTCTCTTAAGTACTTCACTGAGGGAGGAGTTGAAATAGGATGTAATCTAGCTAATAAAAACTTTTTAATTTGTTTTGTGCTGGTTAGCTTTTTGTCACCTGGCAACAAGCTAGAGTAATCTTGAAAAGGGAACCTTAATTAAAAAGATGGCTCCTTCTGGTTGGCCGATTGACAAGTCTGTGGGATATTTTCTTGATTAATGATTGATGTGGGAGGGCTCAGTCCACTGTTGGCAGTTGTCACCCAGTGGTCCTGGGTTGAATAATGAGCAAGCCACAGAGAGCAAACCACTAAGCAGTGTTCCTCCATGGCCTCTGCTGTAGTTCTGTCTTGGCTTCCCCCAATGATGGATTGCCATGTAAGCCAAATACACCCAACCCAAGTTGGGCCCTGGTGTTTATCATAGCAGTAAAATGAAAACTAACACATCTCCTTACTATCCAGATATTTCTAATTTAAGAATGTCACTGTGCTTACCTTATTTTTAAGAAGAAATTTATTTCTGCAGATCAGAATTTCCCGTAACCACTTGAGAATTTCTGTGCTACTAAGCATTTGATGGGTAGTTAATTTCTTGCAGATGTAAAAAAGCATTTGTGAACTGCAGTAGCATAAAGTTCATTGTTACAGAGTCATCAAGAACCTAATACATATATATACAATCATATATAAAATGACATTATTTCATAGTAGACGTACATTTAGAGGCTTAGTTGTATTTGTTCACAGGTTTTATCCAAATGTTAATAACAACAAATGCAAAATAATTCTATCCTTGCAGTGGGATTAAAAAGAAATTATAAATTCACATATACAGCAAAGACTGCAGAGAAAGGGTAGTCTGGAGCAAGGGCCTAAAAACTGCTGCTTGCAGGACGAAGCCATGCCCCTAACATCTATGAAGGAAGTTTCAATGGACCACAGCCACACCTTATTTCCAGTCTGTAACTGCTTTCTGCTCCAAATATAAAAGTGCAGAGTCACAGAAGAATGGGTGAGCCAAGAAGCCTGGCCCATTCCCATCCTTTAAAGAACAAGACCGCTACCTTGTTCCCTATACTCTACAGTACTATACAACGGTGCTGCTTAGCTGCCACCGCGTGTGAGCACCTGAGCACTTTAAATGAAGCTTGTCCATAATGAAATGTGCTTTTCATTTGTAGTGTAGTAAGACATATTATAAATTTTGAAGACTTTATGAAAAGAAAAATATAAACTATCTCACTGACAATTCAAATTGATTATATGTTATTATATATATACACATATATGATATATACATATATATCAAGTTAAATAAATGCATTTAAAAGTTTTCTTTTATGATATGTTAAAAGTTAATTACATATGTCTCCAATGACTATGTCATTATTATTTTAGGTTTTAACTCGATCTCCATGTGACCTAACACACCCATGCCTACGATGACACACTAGCAGAGCCCTAGGTTTATAGATTTACATCTTCCTAATGTGGTGCCCTCATGTTCATTAAAAGAAAGCCATCTATTCAGCTTCAGAAATATACAGAGGAATCCTATACATATTTTCTTATTTATACATATATGCCTGTTTTAAACTAATTCACCAAAAGCACTAGTATACACAGAAGCCTGACAAAGATCATAGTCCCCCCACTTTTCAGTGGGTATCATCTACTGTACTACTCAGCTATGTGCCTAATTTAAAAATTAAAAACAAAGTTACAAAATGTCAATACTTTTAGTCTTATAACTGAAAATAATCTATTAAAAACACAATTATAGCCAGGCATGACAGGACACACCTTTAGACACAGCACTCCACAGGCAGAGGCAGGTAGATTTTTATGACTTTAAAGGCAGTCTGGTCTACATAGTAAGTTCCAGGCTAGCCAAGGCTACATAGTTAGACCCTGTCTCAAAACAACAAACACAGTTTTAACTGCTTAGAACTACACCACAGGGGATAATACATGAAGAAGAAGAACTTGTAGCCAGGTGATAAAAATTAACACTATTTTAAAACTTTTAAAAATATATGTAACATTTCTCTGACAGTTAAATATTCTAATATTTTCAATTTGAATTAAATACAAAAATCATAAAATATCTAGTTATAACAATAAATAGGACAATGAACTAAATATTATAAAGCTAATATTTAAAGACAACAAAATTAAATTTTTAAACCAAATTAAAATTTGAAAGTACATATACCTAATTTCCCAAAATGTTTCTGCAGGAGCATCAGGATTCCATAAATCGATGCTATCTAACTGATGGAGAACCAGCAAGGCCTGAAATTTAAAAAAGAGAGGGTGCTGAAAATTCTTTAGAAAAAATAACCCTGGAGTACTTGTTTCACAAATGCTAACAAACTCAGCTGTGTCTGTGTCTTAAGAACAGTGAAAATTATGTTTTTGAGAGCCAGTCAGAACTGCCAACCCAGAACTAATTCCCTCTGCCCTTACCATCATTACTCTAAGTGCCATACCCATGAAGTTGTGAAATAAACAACAAGATGTCAATAATTAATAACTCTAGAACAAGATGCTCTCCCCTTTAACACACACATCAATATTAACCCACACAGTGAAACAGTAGAAATTAACCTACTTGTTACATAAACTTTTTAGACAGAAAAGTTATTTTTCTAAAATTGACAAAGGGGCAAAACAAAGCAAACTTTATATTTATTAACAGTTTAAAGTATTTTATGAAGACTAGCAAGAATTAAGTGACTCATTTTTTAAAAAAGTAACTTCAATATAAATATGCTATTTTATAAATAGTTTTCTATCAAAGATTATTAAAGCAAGACCCATTCTTCAAGCCTGCTCAACCTAGACTGCAATTCCACAAAGTTCCCCATTCCCTAGCATATTCTACTGTGCTGTGTACATGCAGTCCGTGGTAACAGTACATTTGGCATCTTTAAGCCTGTTATTAAAACATCAATAAAGCCGGGCAGTGGTGGCGCACGCCTGTAATCCCAGCACTCTGGGAGGCAGAGGCAGGCGGATTTCTGAGTTCAAGGCCAGCCTGGTCCACAGAGTGAGTTCCAGGACAGCCAGGGCTACACAGAGAAACCCTGTCTCGAAAAACACCAAATCCAAAAATAAATAAATAAATAAATAAAACATCAATAAAATGTTACTGGAAACAAATAAGTAACTTAATAATTAGCATTTAAAAGAAAAAAACAGCACAAATTGTATTTTAGTTTTGCCATTACTGTACAAACACTTGATACAATTTCCTGGTACTTTAGGGTTTTCTATTGTGTTTTATACAGTGATACCAATTTGGTTGGGAATTTAAAGCACTTACTTTCTCTTATTCCATTTAAACTTTGCGGACAAACACATGTAACAAGACAGAGAAAACACTGGGGAAGCACAGTCTTTACGGGCTCTGCTGCTTCAGGGGTTCTAGCCCTACCTAGGAACTTAGGAAAGTGTTTGATGTGAAAAGAAAAGATCCTAGGGCATACTGAGGTTTGCCTTTGGAGGATGTTAAACTGCCAAAGCACATCTCTGTTTTTGAAGAATTTCAAGTTATGCATACAAAGCAAGAAAAGAAGGCAGTATTCTGGTACAGTGCGGACAAGAGCTGAGTCCCAGATCCCAGCTTTATGCCCGTCATTTACAAATGGTTTGGCATTTGGTAAGACTGGGATATTTTCAGGATTTTTAGGTGATACATTGCTTAATAATTTTTTTAATTTTATCTGAAAAAAAATTTATTAGCTTTTTTCATTTCAACAAGCTTATATTCCTTTTCATGTTCTCCTCTGCTTTAATTTTCCATACTGTTATGTGCTATTTGACAGAGATATACCCTGAGAAGTACCCCAAAGGTGACCATGTCATCATGCCAGTAGCAGAGAACACACTGACATTAAAAAGATGGTTATGGAGGCATTAGATGATTAGATGTTGGGAAACACCTTACTATCTGTTGTTGATGAGAGTGTGACTGGCCTGCTTCAACCATGTTCCAAACACATGATATTCATCTTTTATCTCCTAAGTATTCGTAAATATTGCTGAATAATTCACATAGGTTTTAATGGATGTTTAATAGCATGCCAAGTTGAAATACCACTCTCTTAAATATGAACCCATTCTCTTACTAATGAATAATTAAAGTCTTACTGATACTCTATTAGAGGAAGATACATGTATTTTTAATCTTGAATTATTTATTATATACAAGACAAGAAATATAATCATTGATTATTGAAGTCAAAATAATCAAAATATTTCAATAAATCCTCCAAAGACAATATAAGCAATGTAGCAATTTTGTAGGATGCTCGCTCATGTTCTCTCTCTCTCTCTCTCTCTCTCTCTCTCTCACACACACACACACACACACACACACACACACACACACACACACACGGTAAATGAGTGTGCAAAGACGTAAATACTTTAAACACTTCTGTCTTGAAGGCATGAGGTATACTAGTACAGCAGGTAATTTGGAGAGGAAAGCTCAGAGATTTTTCACTGGCTGCATGTCCCACCACGACTTGCTCAACACTGCCCACACCAGGAAACTTTCAGCCCACCTCCCAGGCGTTGGCTCTCTGCCTGCCCTCACCAGACTGATTTTCTTGTTAGGCTTTGTGTAAAGAAGCTGACAGAATGCACTTTGTGTTTGGTTATTTTTACTAAACAGTACATCAGTGAGATTCATCCACCTTTTGCACTCATCAGTAATTCATTTTGGTTTACCTTACTTTTAGACAACAGTCTATGTAGCTTTGACTGTCTTGGAACTCTATATATACCTGGTTCTTTGGGTTTTTTTTTAGTTATTGCTATTGTTGATGTTACTGTTGTTGTCTTGCATTGGTTGGAATCTACTCAAGAAAAATGAAAACTTTGTTCACAACTTAGATTTATATATTAGTGACCTAGGGGCCATCAACTTTTCTTTTCTTCATCATCTTCATCATTTTAGTGACAGGGTCTTACTCTGTAACACAGGGTGGCCTGGAACTCTCCATATAGGTAATATTGTCCAGGAACCCACAACTATCCTCCTGACTCTTGCTCCCGAGAGCTGGGATTAAAGGAATGTACCACCAATCCAGTTCATTTTATTTTCATTATTGCATAGAATTGAGTTAAATCAATTAACAGGACAATACTCTGTATTGTCTACTCTGCTGACACATCTGAATGACTCTTACTTTGGAGGATACAACACAAGCTGCACTGCTGACCATTTTGTGTGCTTTGTAAGTGGACATGTGCACTTCTGGCTCTATGACCAGGAGTAAACTGTTAGCATTTATGTTTAGCTCTGATATTATAAAATAACATTTAATGGTAGTTGTACTAAATTATACTCAAGAGTATGTAAACAAAAACATAATGTCAACATTTTAAAATTTACAAACTTTTTTCTTACTGATTCCTATCTTAATTATTCTATGGCAATAAAATATATTTCAATACTTTGATAGTTTTAAGTCTTCCCCTATGCTAAATATTTTCCAGGTATGCCTGAAAAAAAAGCACTGTATGCATTCAGTGTAGTATTCTACTGAAAGATAATGCCCCCACCCATCGTTACCCTACAGGATGTTAGGAAATACTCAAGTACACCAATGCATCTGGTTTGTAAACAGCTTCTTTCTTTACAGAATTTTACATATTTTATAGATTCTGAAGCTTTATTAACTTGATGCAGTTTTACTTCCTAGACAGACTGAACCTTTGGAACAAGAGCTTCATATCTCTCTCCCTCTCTCTTTCTCTCCCTCCCCTTGTCTCCCCTCCCCTCCCTCTTCTCTCTCCAGTGAATCTGAGGCTAGAGAGATGGCTCAGCAGCTAAAGCATTTGCTGCTCTTCCAAAACCTTGCATTTGGTTCCTAGCACCCATCTGGGGGTGGGGGGGGGGACACTCACCTGTGTGTAACTTCAACTATAGGGAGCCAATATCCTCTTCTGGTTGCCCTGGGTACTCACTCACACATTCACACAGATATATATCCTTACACATAATAAAACACCCTTACTCTCTCTGTGCTACACTACACTTCTCTATTCTTGCACTACCTGTCTCCCAGTGTTCTTATAGCTATGCTATGTCTCTTGTGAGACTACATAGTAAAATTTTTGCCTTGGTTAGAATTTAGTCAAGAAAAATAAAAATCTGTTCACATTGTGTGTGTGTGTGTGTGTGTGTGTGTGTGTGAACCTAGACGCTACTGATATTTTTTCCTTCTTCATCATCTTCATCATTTTATATGACAGAGTTTACTCTGTAGCAGGCTGGCCTAGAACTCACCATGTAAACCAGGCTGGCCTCAAACTTACAGCTGCTCTGCTTCCTGAATGCTGGGAATGAAGACATATACCACCATACCCAGACAAAACTGTATTTCTAAATAGCCAAAAGCAAAACACAGATGATCACCAACAGATAAATGACTAAACAAGTTGTGCTATATTCATATAATGGGACACTAAACAGAAAAAAGCAGGATGAACCTTGAGAAAAATCAACCACTAACACAATACAGCTACAGTAATTATGCTGAGCTAAAAATAAAAACCTTTATTTCATTTATTTAAAATGCAAACTAATTTACATTAATGAAGCAAACCAATTATTACAAAGGAGCCAAGGGGAGGATAGGGGTAAGAAGGGATGAAGACAGCAAAGGAATACAAGGTTGACATTCAGTAGTAATGCATGTTATCTACCAATGAGCACGTTAATGAACAAGCCAATGGAATATTCATCAACAGCCAGGAAAAGGGAACTAACATGTGCGACAATACACATGAATGTCAAAAAATTTAAGGGGGAGTACACAAAATAAGATCACATTTGATGAATTCTATTCAGAAACTATGAACTTGTAAAACTAACCCACATTTGCATAATCAAACCAGTAAGTGTACAGAACAAGGGTAGGAGTATTAACTGCAGAAAGGAAACTTTCCAGGCTGAATACATTCTAAGTCTTAAATTACTTATATATGCTAATTATAAAACAATAAATTTCATTTAGATTAAAGGTGTATGTTTAGGTTCTCAGTACAAAAATAACATTTAAAGGTGAACTCTGATGGGGACACTCTCAGCCAGCCTGTGGGGGAATTGAGCACAGGGTTCCCAGTGGGGGAGCTAGAGAAAGGACCCAAAGAGCTGAAGAGGTTTGCAGCTCCATAGGAGGAACAACGATATGAGCTACCCTGTCCTCCCAGAATGCCCAGGGACAAAACCATCAACCAAAGAGTACGCATGGTGTTACCCATGGCTCCAGACACATAGGCAGCAGAGGATGGCATTGTTAGACACCAAAGGGAGGAGAGGCCCTTGGTCCTGGAAAGGCTAGATGCAACAGTGTAGGGGAATACCAGGACAGGGGAGTGGCGGGGGGAGGGGGTGATTGGGGAACAGGGAGAGAGGAGAGGGCTTATGGGATTTTTGGACCGGTGGACCAGGAAAGAGGAAATCATTTGAAATGTAAATAAAGAATATATCTAAGAAAAAAGAAAAAAAGAGAAAGTAAACTATGCTATTAAGTATTAAAATAATTAAAATAATCTGGTATGGTATGCCTTCAAACTTAGTATAAAATGTTAACTGTGTTCTAATGTTGCATTTAAAAAATAAATTTGGATAAATGTAAAAAAATAAAAAAACAACCAGGTGGTGGTGGTGGTGGTGGTGGTGGTGGTGGTGGTGGTGGTGGTGGTGGCGGTGGCGGCGGCGGCGGCGGCGGCGGCGGCGCTCTGGGAGGCAGAGGCAGGAGGATTTCTGAGTTTGAGGCCAGCCTGGTCTACAGAGTGAGCTCCAGGACAGCCAAGGCTATACAGAGAAACCCTGTCTAGAAAAAAACCAATCCAAAAAAACCAAACAAACAAACAAACAAAAAAACATGTATCTTTCCTTCTACAAACTATTTTACCTTCATTGCTTAGGGATAAAAGTCTCTACTAAGGGGGTGGGGGGGGGAATGTAAACTCTGAGAAGGTCCAGTGCCCAACCCAAATCAGGATCCATCTCAAGGGGTGGCTCCAAGGCCTGACACTATTACTGATGCTATGGTGTGCTTACTACAGACAGGAGCCTAGCAAGGTTGCCTTCCAGGAGGCCCAACAAGCAACTGACTGAGACAGTAGCAGATACACCCAACCAATGGACTGAAGTCGGGGACCCGGGGTTCAATTAGGAAAAGGCTAGGAGAAACTGAGGAGGAGTGTGACCCCATAGGAAGACCAGCAGTCTCAACTAACCCAGACCCTTGAGATCTCTCAGACACAGAGCCAACAAACAGGCAGCATACACTAGCTGATATTAAGCCACACACACACACACACACACACACACACACATACATACATACATATATACAGCAGAGGACTGCCTGGTCTTGCCTCACTGAGAGAAAACATACCAAACCGTTGAGAGACTAGGGGTGGGATAGGGGGGTGGGGACAACCTCTTGGAAACTGGGGGGTTAGGGGAACCGTGGGAGGAGGAACTGTAGGAGGAAGGCAGACCAAGAGGGGTATAATGTCTGGACTGTAAAAAAAGTAAAGATAATTTTATAAAAAAGTAAACTCTAAGCTGATGAGCTGGCTCAGTGAGTAAAGGCACCTGCTGTAAATGCCTGACAACCTGAGTTCAATCCCTGAGACCCAGTGGTAGAAAGATAGAACCAACTCCTAAAAGTTATCCTCTGACCTCTTCATATATGCCATGGTACGTACATCCTCCCACACAACAAATAAGTAAATGTAATTTTTTGTTGTTGTTTTGAGATAGGGTTTTTCTATGTAGCCTTGGCTGAGATTAGTCCGCCTCTGAGATCCACCTGCCTCTGAATTCTGAGTGCTAGGATTAAAGACATGTACCAAAACCATCCAGCTATAAATATAATTTTTTAAAAAGTCAACTTTGTTAACACAGTAGGTTAATTATAATTTAAAAACAGACAATAACAAGTGTCATCAACAATGGAGAAATACCAAAACACCAATACATGGCTAATGAAAATATTAAATGATACAGTAACCTTAATAGCATTATTTGTAGTAATTCTCAAATAGAAATAATGCTGAATGTCTACCATCCACTGCCTGTGGCTCATCAGGTAAGGCACTCGTTACAGGAGCCTGACAACCTGAGTTCAATCCTCAGACCCCATATAAAGGAGGACGGGGAAGATGAGCTCCACGAGGCTGCCCTGGCTTCCAGACATATACTTCTGTGAGTGCGTGCACATCCTACTCCCATTATGCAGACACAGAATAAATTAAGTAATAAAGAAACTATAAACTTCCAAAAAGGTTTTACACAATGTAACCCAAATGCAACATGACTTGTGACACACAACTATAATTCTAGCTAGTATGACAGCTGAAGGAGGAAGATTGTTCTAGGATTTAGAGACCAGGCAGGACAATAGAAAAACATATGAAGTTGTAAGAGCTGGTGAGATGATTACAACTGGTGAAGGAATTTGCCACCCAAGACCAGAAATCTGAGTTTTCTCTGACTTCTGTACGCAAACACACACACAATTTAAAATTTTTTAAATATATTTTTAAAAGAAAGCACATAAAGAGTCAAATAATTGTTTAAAACTTAAGCTCTTAGAAAAAGAATGGAGACAGTTATAATCTTTCTTTCAAAAGCCCAGCATTCACTTCCCTTTACCTCCATAGCCTCCTGAGCAACCTCTGGCATGTGCGACTGAGGGACCAGTTGTACGAGCCCTGTAATTAGTTCTGCTGTACTGCCTTGACTTTCAGGGCCCTGTTTTCTTGGATTCTGTAAGAGAAAAGCAAACTTCAGTTTTAGTTTTATTAAATCTCTTATTTATATGTATGTGTGCATATCTTTATATATAGGACATGGGTACAGGTGGCCATGGAAGAAGAGTGTGTTGGATTCCTTGGAATCAGGAACTCTAGAAAAGCAGGACACACTTAAGCACTGAGCCATCTCTCTAGCCCTTTCAAACTTCAAATTTTGGGTTTTGGGTTTTTGTTGTTGTTGTTGTTGTTGTTTTTGTTTTTTGAGACAGAGTTTCTCTGCATAGCCCTCACTGTCCCGAACTCATGCTGTTGACCAGGCTGGCCATGAACTCAGATACACTTCCTATTATTATCCAAGAACAACTTTAGCTAAAAGATACTAAGTTGAACCAGGTATGACAAAACTCTTCAAAGAGGACACTAACACAGTGCAGAGAAATGAATGGGGAATATAAAAAATGGTGGTAGAAGTTACTTAAGAAGCTGGGAACACATGGAGGGACAGGAACCATGACAAAGATGGTAAAAACACAAGACAGAATCAAATTACTTCAAGATGCCATGATTGAGGCCACCTTTAAATTTCTCCTGTTAATTACGGTTTAGAATTTATGTGTACAATGTTGTTTTACTTTCCTGAGGCTACTGACGAAAGTCACTTAACCACTAGATGGCAGCAAAGGAAGCAACTTCCATGGAGCTAGGCTGCTATGACAATTAGCCTATCAAAGGAATCCAATAGAAAAGAAACTGGGGAAGACCCTTGAGGACATTGGTACAGGGAGAAAATTTCTGAACAGAACACCAATAGCGTATGCTCTAAGATCAAGAATTGACAAATGGGACCTCATAAAATTACAAAGTTTCTATAAGGCAAAGGACACCATCAAAAGGACAAATCGGCAACCAACAAATTGGGAAAAGATCTTCACCAATCCTACATCAGATAGAGGGCTAATATCCAATATATATAAAGAACTTAAGAAGTTAGACTCCAGAAAACCAAACAACCCTATTAAAAAATGGGGTACAGAGTTAAACAGGGAATTCTCATCTGAAGAACTTCGGATGGCGGAGAAGCATCTTAAAAAATGCTCAACTTCATTAGTCATTAGGGAAATGCAAATCAAAACAACCCTGAGATTTCATCTTACACCAGTCAGAATGGCTAAGATTAAAAATTCAGGAGACAGCAGGTGTTGGAGAGGATGTGGAGAAAGAGGAACACTCCTCCACTGCTGGTGGGGTTGCAAATTGGTTCAACCACTCTGGAAATCAGTCTGGCGGTTCCTCCGAAAACTGGGCACCTCACTTCCAGAAGATCCTGCTTTACCACTCCTGGGCATATACCCAGAGGATTCCCCACCATGTAATAAGGATACATGCTCTACTATGTTCATAGCAGCCCTATTTATAATTGCCAGATGCTGGAAAGAACCCAGGTATCCCTCAACAGAAGAGTGGATGCAAAAAAATGTGGTATATCTACACAATGGAGTACTATTCAGCCATTAGAAACAATGAATTCATGAAATTCTTAGGCAAATGGATGGAGCTAGAAAACATCATACTAAGTGAGGTAACCCAGACTCAAAAGGTGACTCATGGTATGCACGCACTAATAAGTGGATATTAACCTAGAAAACTGGAATACCCCAAACATAATCCATACATCAAATGAGGTACAAGAAGAAAGGAGGAGTGGCCCCTTGTTCTAGAAAGACTCAGTGAAGAAGTATAGGGCAAAACCAGAACGGGGAAGTGGGAAGGGGTGGGTGGGAGAACAGGGGGAGAAAAGGGGGCTTATGGGACTTTCGGGGAGTGGGGGACTAGAAAAGGGGAAATCATTTGAAATGTAAATAAAAAATATATCTAATAAAAAAAATTTCAAAAAAAAGTAAAATATATATATTAGATAATTTTATAATGAGCTGTTAATGTAGGAAAAGCTGACTAGAGAGACTCTACTAATAATATTTAAATAAAAATAAAATAAATATGGGTTCCAGAGATCATCAAAAAACTATAATAAAAAAGTGAGTTACTCTTAAAAAAAAAAAAAGGAACCCCAATGACTAATGATGTTGAACATTTCTTAAGGTGCTTCTCAGCCATCCAAATTTCTTCAGGTGAAAATTCTTCGTTTAGCTCTGTACCCCATTTTTTAATAGGGTTATTTGTTTCTCTGGAGTCTAACTTCTTGAGTTCTTTGTATATATTGGACATTAGCCCTATGTCGGGTGTAGGGTTGGTGAAGATCTTTTCCCAATTTGTTGGTTGCAGTTTTGTCCTTCTGACAGTGTCCTTTGCCTTACAGAAACTTTGTAATTTTATGAGGTCCCATTTGTCAATTCTTGATCTTAGAGCGTAAGCTATGTTCAAGATCATTAGTCATCAGGGAAATGCAAATCAAAACAACCCTGAGATTTCACCTTACACCAGTCAGAATCGCTAAGATTAAAAACTCAGGAGACAGCAGGTGTTGGCGAGGATGTGGAGAAAGAGGAACACTCCCCCACTGCTGGTGGGAATGCAAGTTGGTACAACAACTCTGGAAATCAGTTTGGCAGTTCCTCAGAAAACTGGGCATGACACTTCCTGAGTACCCTGTTATACCTCTCCTGGGCATATACCCAGAGATTCCCCAGCATGCAATAAGGACACATGCTCCACTATGTTCATAGCAGCCTTATTTATAATAGCCAGAAGCTGGGAAGAACCCAGATGTCCCTCAATGGAGGAATGGATACAGAAAATGTGGTATATTTACACAATGGAATACTACTCAGTAATTAAAAACAATGAATTCATGAAATTCTTAGGCAAATGGTTGGAACTGGAAAATATCATCCTAAGTGAGGTAACTCATTCACAAAAGAACACACATAGAATGCAGTCACTGATAAGTGGATATTAGCTCAGAAGCTCGGAATACTCAAGACACAACTCACATTATCAAATCATTCCCAAGAAGGAAGGAAGGAGAGGGCCCTGGTCCTGGAAAGGCTTGATGCAGCATTGTAAGGGATTGCCAGGACAGAGAAATGGGAGGGGATTGTTGGGGAACAGGTGGAAGGAAGAGGGCTTATGGAACTTATGGGGAGGGGGGAACCAGTAAAGGGAAAATCATTTGGAATGTAAACAAAGAATATAGAAAAAAAAAAAAAAAAAAAAAAGGAAATCCAACCCGAATCCCCCACAAAGGACGGGGGTGGGCCAGGGATGGGGCATCTATCTGCCTGCTTTATAAAACTTCCTGACTCTGGTTCAACCCTCAACATCATCTAGGAAAATAAAAAGGATTTCATAATTCTTGGAAAATAGCAAATTTTACTTAAACTATTTTCCCTCAAACAATTCAACCCTTGTTCTTCAAACAATAACCTATTTAACATGAAACACACTGGTGACCCTGGTTCACTGGCGAACATAAACTACAGCCAAGTAAACAGAGTAACCCTAGCATTATGTGGCAAGCACAGTGAGATGTCACCACAGTTCATGCCACACACCAGAGAAACCAAGAAAAAAAAAGTGTTACTTTCAGAGTCCACTGACAAATTTTATAAAATTTTTCCAATCTAAGGATTTCATTCTACTAAACTCTCAAATTTGGATGGACTTTTCAAAAAACACAAAAAGACAATAGGTCTTCTTTGGGGGTAACCCATCCTTTGGAAACTTCATCCACTCTGGCTCTACTACCTCTCATTATCAGAAAAATGCGTAAATATTTTTAAAAATTCGGGAGTGGAGGTATGATAGTACATGCCTGTAATTCCAGCACTCAAGAACATCTAAGTCAAGGCCAGTCTGGGATACCCAACAAATCTGAGGTCAGTGTGGCATACATAGCAAATTCAATGCCAACCTAATATACACAGTAAGACTTTGTCTCAAAAATCAAAAACACACACACGCACACACAGAATGTGGGGTTCATAGAACTCTTAGTTACGAATGCCTCCATTTTAGTAATCTGAAGGGAAAGGCAGCCAACATGTGATGCACCGAGCACGAGCCAGATCTGAGGAGAGCAGTAAAAACGTCACTTGATGGTGTTTGCCAAGGTCTAGAGAGAGTTGATAAAGTTAAACATGTCATCCTTTCAACAATTCAAACTGTTTTACTTGTACAGTAATAATGCTAGCTGTATCTTATTAATAATAGCAGTAATTAATTTGATTGATTATTATATACTAGGAATTTTTCCTAAGAGCCTTACACATACTATTTCACTCTTAATGGTCTCTCTGAGGTAGGAGCTATAGTACTGCCTACTTTTTCAGATGATAAACCTAAGGTGCAGAAGTTAAGTAAACCAGTCCTTCCCCAGAGCTTGTGCCTTTAACCCTTTTATGTACTCTCACCTGGTTACACTATTTACATTAGTTCTTAATTACTCTGTGCACCAAAGTGAAGTTCTCAGGAATATAATACCATTTGCAGCAATAAAAAGCAGAGCTATGGCAATAACTGAATACTAACCACTCTCATTTTAACTGTCTCTTCTAATAATGGTTACAGGTAGAGTCGATGATAGAAGGCTGATCAAAGGAACACAGGGAGCTAGGTATAAAAGCTAACTTGTTTAGCAATAGCAGAAAGAATGAGCAGTACTGATGCTGAGCACACTGATTTTACAGTCGTATGCCCCACCTATCCCAGAAACATGTCTGATTGTAGTGCAGAACAAGGGCAAATGGTGCTACTAAAGACAATGCAATGAGGAGGGAAAGGTTGGAAAATGTGATCTAATTATATCAGAATTCTATGGAATTGGTTTTCTTAGCAATATCTTAGAGGTTACTCATAATTTAAAAGTATTTTGGCCTTTCAGTTCAAATAAATTAGTGGAATAATTTCAAAGCATTTCATTCAAAATACTTACACAAAGCAAAAGCTTTGGGTCTGCATGAATCAGTTTCACCATGGACAAAAGAAGACACTTGTAGCTCCTCGTCTCTAGGTCTGTAGGCTTTTCTTTAAATTTAAGGCTTGTTACCTTTTCTTTAAAGGTGAGACTCTAATAACAAAAAACAAAACAAAAAAAAACATGGCATCACCTTAAAGCAATCAGACATCAGATTCAGAATAATTGCTAAACTTTATAAAAGAAATTACTTAAAATGCTTTGAAAAACAAACATTTTATACCATCAAATGTATGATACCAGTAGAAACAGAAGCTAATAAACATACATTTAACATTGTATTTTTAAAAACTGTTTTTATAGCATTTACATTATTTTTATATAACAATCTAGTAATATTTAGTAATAATGTAAAACACTAGAGGCATAATAGCAAGTTGACTCCTGGGTTCAAAAATGGTTCTCAAATAAGAAAATATTAAGAGGAAAAATAATGTATCTATATCGTACACAATATACATACTGGAGAATTCAAATTAGCAAATACTTATGCCACATGCACATATACAAATACACTATAGACTGCAACCTTGTCAACTGTAAGAAGCATCACTTGGCTGGACTAAAAGAAATGAAATCTACTGTGATCCTAGATACCACACAAAGGAAAATACACATCTGTTTTCAGATAGAAGTAAAAGTACGTTCTTTAGAACTGATGAAACATTCTCTGTAGGCAACCTTTGTATTCATAGCTTTAGTTATGAACTTGCTTTTTAATTTTGACAGCATTTCCTCTTTAAGTTAATAGGGTACATGCATTTGTCTTTTTGCATAAGAATATTCATAAAATAGAGCTCTGGTGGAAATGTGGTTCAATTGCAGAGATATAGTCAATTAACATAATTCTGGATGTTAGTCAATAAAAAAAAATATCTAGCAAGTGCATTCATCTGGATTCACTGTTACTCTATCTTCTCTTCAGTCTTATAAAATATTTCCTTTAAGTAACACACACACACACACACACACACACACACACACAATCTACTTTTGTCCCGGATGCCTACAGTGAGTACATATAAAGATATAGGGATGGCAAACTAGGAAGCCTTTATTCAACCATAACAAATGTCTTTGTAGACAAGCTATTTTCTTTTACAGTTAACAACTGAAGATGAATACCTCACACAACACACACAAATCTCAGTTTTTAAGCATTCAAGAAAAATGAACTGTCCATCGGGCAATGGTGACGCATGCCTTTAATCCCAGCACTTGGGAGGCAGAAGCAGGCGGATTTCTGAGTTCAAGGCCAGCCTGATCTACAGAGTGAGTTCCAGGACAGCCAGGGCTACACAGAGAAACCCTGTCTTGAAAAAAAAAAAACCAAAAACAAAAAACAAAGCAAAACAAAACAAATGAAATACCCAAATTGTCCAACACTAAAGGCAATGAATGTTTCTCTAAGTTCTGTGGAAAGTGTGCTCTATAGATGTGTGTGTGCTTGCATGTGCTTGCATGTGCATGCATGAGTATGTTTCAAAGTCTGATACGAAACCAAGGTGAAGCCTTCACTGAACAAACTCACTATGATGTAACAGAGTGTTGTGGCCCTGCACAGGAAGAACACAGTCAGAGGACAACCAGCAGTACAAAAGTTATCTCTGATTTAGTAATCATTTTTAAAGTAATTTTTGGTTTAATGTTAGGTACTAACATGTAAATTTTGTTACATGTTATAGTATAGTATAACTGACTAGTAGGAAATGTAAGACTTAAGAAATTCCAAATACCTCTTTTATTTACATTTCAAATGTCCCCTTTCCTGGTTCCCGCCTACCCCAAAAATCCCATAAGCCATTTCCCTTTCCCCACTCAACCTTCCCCTGCTTCCCTGTCCTGGTACTTCTCTACACTAAGGCATCAAGTCTTTCCAGGACCAAGGGTCTCTCCTCCCTTTGGTGTTTAACAAGGCCATCCTCTGCTGCCTACGTGTCTGGAGCCATGGGTAACTCCATGTGTACTCTTTGGTTGATGGTTTTGTCCCTGAGAGCTCTGGGAGGACTGGGTGGCTCATAGGAGGACTGTTGTTCCTCCTATGGAGCTGCAAACCTCTTCAGCTCCTTGGATCCTTTCTCTAGCTCTCCCACTAGGAACCCTGTGCTCACTTCAATGGCTGACTGTGAATGTCCCCCTTTGTATTTTTCATACACTAGGAGAGCCTTCCAGGTTATAGCTATATCCTGTTCCAGTCAGGCAGCACTTGTGGGCATCCACAGTAGTGTCTGGGTTTTGTAACGGTATTTGGGATGCATCCTTGGGTAGGGTATTCTCTGGATGGTCTTTGCCTCAGACTCTGCTCAACCTTTTGTCTTTGTATCTCCTGTGGGTATTTTTCCCCTTTCTACAAAGGACCCAAGGACTGTGTTCTTCCTACTTTTTGGGCATCATTTGATATGTGGATTGCGTCTTGGGTATTCCAAACTTCTAGGCTAAAATCCTCTTATCAGTGACTGCATACCATGAATGTTCTTTTGTGATTGGTTTACCTCACTCAGGATGATATTCTCTAGTTCCATCCATTTGTCTAAGAATTTCATAAATTCATTGTTTTTAATGGCTGAATAGTACTCCATTATGTATATAAATCACATTTTCTGTATCTATTCCTCCGTTGAGGGACATCTGTGTTCTTTCCAGCTTCTAGCTATTATAAATAGGGCTGCTATGAACATAGTGGAACACGTGTCCTTATTACATGCTGGAGCAGAGTCCTCCGGTAGTAATATGCCCAGTTTTCTGAGAAACCACCAAACTGATTTCCAGAGTGGTTGTACCAGCTTGCAATCCCACCAGCAGTGGAGAAGTGTTCCTTTTTCTCCACAACCTCTCCAGCACCTGCTGTCTCCTGAGTTTTTTATCTTAGTCATTCTGACTGGTGTGAGGTGAAATCTCAGGGTTGTTTTGATTTGCATTTCCTTGATGACTAAGGATGTTGAACGTTTCTTTAAGTACTTCTCAGTCATTCAATATTCCTCAGGTGAAAAATCTTTGTTTAGCTCTGTACCCCATTTTCAATAGGGTTATTTGGTTCTCTGGAGTCTAACTTCTTGCGTTCTTTGTTTATATTGGATATTAGCCCTCTGTCTGATGTAGGGTTGGTAAAGATCTTTTCCCAATTTGTTGGTTGCTTTTTTGTCCTGTTGACAGTATCCTTTGCCTTACAGAAACTTTTTAATTTTATGAGGTCCCATTTGTCAATTCTTGTTCTTAGGGCAGAGGCTATTGGTGTTCTGGTCAGAAAACTTTCCCCTGTGCTCATGTGTTCAAGGCTCTTCCCCAGTTTATTTTCCATTAATTTCAGTGTGTCTGGTTTTATGTGGAGGTCCTTGATCCACTTGGAATTGAGCTTAGTACAAGGGGATAAGAATGGATCCATTGCATTCTTCTGCACACTAGCTGCCAGTTGAGCCAGCACCATTTATTAAAAAAGCTATCTTTTTTCCACTGGATGGATTTAGCTCCTTTGTCAAAGATCAAGTGAACATGGGTGTGTGGGTTCATTTCTGGGTCTTCAATTCTATTCCATTGATCTACCTGCCAGTCACTGTACCAATACCATGCAGTTTTTAACACTATTGCTCTGTAGTACTGCTTGAGTCTGGGATACTGATTCCCCAAGAAGTTCCTTTACTGTTGAGAATAGTTTTCCCTATCCTGAGATTTTTGTTATTCCAAATGAACTTGCGAATTGCTCTGATTCTATGAAGGATTGAGTTGGGATTTTGATGGGGATTACATTGAATTTGTATATTGCTTTTGGCAAGATGGCCATTTTTACTATGTTAATCCTGCCAATCCACGAGCATGGGAGATCTTTCCATTTTCTGAGGTGGTCTTAGATTTTTTTCAGAGACTTGAAGTTCTTGTCATACAGATCTTTCACTTGTTTGGTTAGAGTCACCCCAAGATATTTTATATTGTTTGTGACAATTTGGAAGGGAATCATTTCTCCAATTTCTTTCTCATCTGTTTATTTTTTTTTGTTTTTGGTTTTTTGGATTTGGTTTTTTCGATACAGGGTTTCTCTGTATAGCCCTGGCTATCCTGGAACTCACTCTGTAGACCAGGCTGGCCTCGAACTCAGAAATCCGCCTGCCTCTGCCTCCCAGAGTATTGGGATTACAGGCATGCGCCACCACCACCTGGCCTGTTTATCCATTGAGTTTAAGAAGGCTACTGATTTGCTTGAGTCTATTTGGTATCCGGACACTTTGCTGAAATTGTTTATAAGCTGTAGGAGTTCTCTGGTGGAGTTCTTTGGGTCACTTAAGTATACTATCATATCATCTGCAAATATTGATAACTTGACTTCCTCCTTTCCTATTTTTACCCCCTTGACCCCCTTTTGTTGTCTGATTGCTCTAGCTAGAACTTCAAGTACTATATTGAATAGATATAGAAAGAGAGGGCATCCTTGTCTTGTCTCTGATTTCAGTGGGATTGCTTCAAGTTTCTCTCCATTTAGTTTGATGTTGGCTACTGGTTTGCTGTATATTACTTTTACTATGTTTAGATATGGGCCTTGGATTCCCGATCTTTCCAAGACTTTTAGCATGAAAGGATGCTGAATTTTGTCAAATGCTTTTTCAGCATCTAATGAAAAGACCATGTGGGGGTTTTTTTGAGTTTCTTTATGCAGTAGATTACATTGATGGATTTGCGTATATTGAACCATCCCTGCATCTCTGGAATGAAGCCTACTTGATCGTGGTAAATGATGGTTTTGATGTGTTCTTGGATTCGGTTGGCAAGAATTTTACTGAGTATCTTTGCATCGATATTCATAAGGGAAATTGGTCTAAACTTCTCTTTCTTTGTGTAGTTTTGGTATCAGAGTAATTGTGGCTTCATAGAATGAGTTGGGTAGTGTTCCTTCTGTTTCTATTTTGTGGAATAGTTTGAAGAGTATTGATGTTAGGTCTTCTTTGAAGGTCTGGTAGAATTCTGCACTAAAACTGTCTGGTCCTGCGCTATTTTTGGTTGGAAGACTTTCAATGACCACTTTTATTTCTTTGGGGGTTATGGGACTGTTTTGATTGTCTATTTGATCCTGATTTAATTTAGGTATTTGGTATCTGTCTAGGAAATTGTCCATTTCCTCCAGATTTTCCAGTTGTGTTGAGTAAAGGCTTTTGTAGTAGGATCTGACTGTTTTTTTAATTTCCTCAGTCTGTTGTTATTTCTCCCTTTTCATTTCTGATTTTGTTAATTTGGATACTGTCTCTGTGCCCTCTGGTTAGTCTGGCTAAGGGTTTATCAATCTTGTTGATTTTCTCAAAGAATCAGCTCCTGGTTTTGTTGATTCTTTGTATGGTTCTTTTTGTTTCTACTTGGTTGATTTCAGCCCTGAGTTTGATGATTTCCTGTCTTCTACTCCTCTTGGGTGAAGAATTAGCTTCTTTCTGTTCCAGTGCTTTCTGGGGTGCCATTAAGCTGCTGTTGTATGCTCTCTCCAGTTTCTTTTTGGAGGCACTCAGGGCTATGAGTTTTCCTCTTACCACTGCTTTCATTGTGTCCCGTAAGTTTGGGTATGTCATGCTTTCATTTTCATTAAATTATAGAAAGTCTTTGATTTCTTTCCTTAATTCATCCTTGACCACGATATCACTGAATAGAGCACTGTTCAGCTTCCATGTATATGTGGGCTTTCTGTTGTTTTTGTTGCTATTGAAGATCACCCTTACTCCATAGTGATCTGATAGGAGGCATGGGATTATTTCAATCTTCTTATATCTGTTCAGGTCTATTTTGTGGCCAATTATATGGTCGATTTTGGAGAAGGTACCATGAGGTGCTGAGAAGAAGGTATATTCTTTTGATTTAGGATGAAATGTTCTCTCTCTCTCTCTCTCTCTATATATATATATATATAATATATATGTGTCTCTATACACATATATGAATATATGTGTATATATAAAAAATATATACACATATATTCACTAAATCCATTTGGTCCAAAACTTCAATTAATTTTGCTGTGTCTCTGTTTAGCTTGTGCTTCCCTGATCTCCCATGGAGAAGAGTGGAGTGTTGGAGTCACCCACAATTAGTGTGTGAAGTGCAATGTGTGCTTGGAGCTTTAGTAAAGTTTCTTTTATGAATGAGGGTGCCCTTGCATTTGGAGCACAGATATTCAGAATTGAGAATTCTTCTTGGTAGATTTTTCCTTTGATGAGTATGAAGTGTCCTTCTGCATCTTTTTTGATGACTTTAGGTTGAAAGTCAATTTTTTCTGATATTAGAATGACTACTCCAGCTTGTTTCCTGGAACCATTTGCTTGGAAGATTGTTTTCCAGCCTTTTGCTCTGAGGTCTTTGACACTGAGGTACATTTCCTGTATGCAGCAAAATTCTGATTTACATATCCAGTCTGTTAATCTAAGTCTTTTTAGTGGGGAATTGAGTCCATTGATGTTAAAAGATATTAAGGAATAGTGGTTGTTGCTTCCTGTCATTTTTTTATGCTATTTTTTATGTTTGAGTGGGTATCTTCTTTTGGGTTTGTTAAAAGAAGATTACTATCTTGCTTTTTCTAGGGTGTAGTTGCCCTCCTGTATTGGCGTTTTCCATCTATTATTCTTTGTAGGGCTGGATTTGTGAAAAGATATTGTATAAATTTGGTTTTAACTTGGAGTATCTTGGTTTCTCTATCTATGGTGACTGAGAGTTTTGCTAGATATAGTAGTCTGGGCTGGCATTTATGTTCTTTCTCTTAGAGTCTGTATGAGATCTGCCCAGGATCTTCTCGCTTTCATGATCTCTGGTGAGAAGTCTGGTTAAATTCTGATAGGTCTTCCTTTATATGTTACTTGGCCTTTTTCCTCTTACTGCTTTTAATATTCTTTCTTTGTTTAGTACATTTGATGTTTTGATTATGTGACAGGAGATATTTCTGTTCTGGTCCAGTCTGTTTGGAGTTCAGTAGGCTTCTTGTATGTCCATGGGCATCTCCCTTTTTAGGTTAGGGGAAGTTTTCTTCTATAATTTTGTTGAAGATATTTGCTGGCCCTTTAAGGTGTAAATCTTCACTTTCTTCTATACCTATAATCCTTAGGTTTGGCCTTCTCATTGTGTCCTGGATTTCCTGGATGTTTTGGGTTACAAGCTTTTTGCATTTTACATTTTCTTTGACTGTTGAGTCAATGCTTTCTATGGTATCTTCAGCATCTGAGATTCTTTCTTCTATCTCTTGCATTCTGCTGTTGGTATTTGCATCTATGGCCCCTGATTTCTTCCCAAGGTTTTCTATCTCCAAATTTGTATCCCTTTGCGATTTCTTAGTTGTTTCTACTTCCGTTTTTAGATCCTGGATGGTTTTGCTCAGTTCCTTCACTTGTTTGATTGTATTTTCCTGTAATTCTTTAAGGGATTTTTGTATTTCCTCTTTCAGGACTTCTGTCTGTTGATCCATGTTCTCCTGTATTTCTTTTAAGTGATTTTTGTGTTTCCTCTTTATGGGCTTCAATCTGTTGTCCCATGTTCTCCTGTATTTCTTTGAGGGAGTTATTTATATCCTTCTTCCAGCCCTCTAACAGCATCAAGACATGTGATTTTAAGTCCAGGTTTGGCTTTTCTGGTGTGTTGGGGCATCCAGGACTTGCTGTTGTTGGAGGACTTGCTTCAGATGGAGCCAACCTTCAGATGGAGGACTTGCTTGCCTTGGTTTCTACTGGTGATGTTCTTGCATTTGCCTTCTGGTTATCTCTGGTGTTAGCTGGTATTGCTGTCTCTGACTGTGGCTTCTCTGTGCTCCTGGGACACCCATTCTCTTATATACGGTGTATACCAGTATCTAAGTACTTCTGCTCTCTTGTAATTATATTTGGGATGTAGCTCTGTGGCCCCAATCAAGTCTGGGTGCAGGTGGTAACTGGAAGGCTCCTGTCTCAGATTCTTCCTAGGCTCTTGTTCCTAGGCTCTTGTGTCCTCAGGGTTTCCGGCTGTTTCCTCTGAGCAGCAGAGGTGGTCCTACTATACCTCCAAACCTCTCTGCACTCCTGAGTGGTCAGCGTGCATCACTTGGATATGGTACACTGTGGCAGAGGGTGGTCCCAAGCCAGAAAATGAAACTGAAGGGTTTCCGTCAGAGGGTTTAGAACGGGATCCTCTGAGCTGCAGGGCAGGTCTCAACTGTGCTGTCTGCTCTGTTCCACTTGGAGATGGTGCACTGTGGCAGAAGATGCTCTGAACGCGGGACTCCCTCTAACCGTGGGGCTCCCTGCAGGTCAGATGTTCCCTGGCAGGATAGGTGCCCAGACGACTGTGGGACTGCCCAGCTCCTAGGTGAGGGTGGAGCCCTGGTAGGCTATGTCCTAAGCGGATCTTTCACTCTGGTGTTCCCTGCGTACCTGGCTGACCTGTCTGCCTGGTCACAGGAGCAAAGATCCCTCTTTTAATTTAATGGGTTATATAAAGTCAGGAACAATTTGCTGCTTAACAAATTTTTTCTTAAGTAGAAATGTAATTAAAAAAAAAAAAGACTTCATTTACTAACTTATCTTCTGTACTGCAAAAATTAGTAGGATCCAAACTGACACACATGCTCTGGTTAAAGGCAGTCAGCTATGCCAGGTAAGAATTTCCTAAGCCAAAGGTTCAGGGAGTTATTAGGAACCAAAACCATATGCCAACCTGAGACTTTGGGGCTGACTTCACAGGCATGGTAAGAAACATCTATTGCAAGATATCATCTAAGACACAAATTTATAACTTCGGGTTTTAAATTTCTTAAAGCATTATTTCTAGTTTTAAAATATAAATTATTACTCTCAGGTAAGTATTTCAAAAAGTTAAAATTACTACTAAAGTGCCAAAAAGAAAAGAAAAAGAAAGAAAGAAATGTGGGTGTAACAGTCATATGAAAGCAGCTAGTTTCAATGATCAAAAGCAGGTTTAGAATGGTACCAGACAAACATTATGAAGGCCCGTCTTTAAAAGGCCACATTAATCTAAAAAGTTTATTAAAATGTTTTTGTCAAAGAGAAATAACCCAAATAGACAAATTTTTAGTTCAATAAAATAAGAAATTCATCCACAAAATCACTCAACAAATACACACAGCATACCAGCATGCCCACAGTGCCCGGCGCTGGCCCAAGAGCTGGCGAGTCTGTGCTGAAGCAGTGAAAGTGCCCTCCTCCATCAGGCTACTTGCTACTGAAGGAGGGCAACTGAAGAACTAAGCAGACACTAGGCAGGGGTTAAAACAACTCCAAACCTAACTCTGCTAGACCATGTGACATCCTAATTCCCTTAACCAGATATGGCCTTAATTTGCTTAGTTATCAAAACAAACAAAAAAACTTTCAAAGAGTTAAAACAATAAAATCCAACCCAACACAAGCTATATATAACAACAGCTCTTAGGAAACTGGGTTTTAATTTCACTTAAAACATCTTCAAGGGTACATTGTAAAAGAGTTAGAAAGAGGAACTGGGATGGGTTCAATGACAATAAATTTTTATCTTACTGTAAAAAAAAAAACAAAATCCAAGTAACTAGTTTTTTAGGCTTAAAAAGACATTTTTTTTTGCATGTGTGAGGTTTGACTATATGTGTGTGTATATGTATGTATGTATGTATGTATGCGTACCACATAAATGTTGGTGCTGGCAAAGGTCAGAAGAGGGTGTCATCTTCCCCTGGAACTAAAGATTAGGATTTTCATGAGCCACCTGTGGAAGCTAGGACCAAACTCAGATCTTCTCTAATAAGAGCGACAAGTACTCCTAACGGCTGAGTTATCTATCTCTCCAGTCCTCAAATAACTACTACTTTCTACCAAGTAATTTATCTCCAAAATATCAAGCAGTTGTCAAGCTTTGAAATGTAGCTGCTTGTATTCAAATGCTCACTGGGGTCCTCCAAACAGTTTGCAGGAGAGGGTCTACATGCAGCTTCTGGGAACCTGGCCCCAGTTAATTCTGATTGGAAAATAAAGATGCCAGCAGCCAATAGTGGGGGAGGAGAAAAAGACAGGGTTTTAGGTGTCCTAGACTTGGGACCACAAGGAAGAGTAATAGGGAGATCCACCATGCTTTAGGAGAGTATTGGAGAGAGGAGAGACACAGAGGCCGCCATGGAGTAGAGAAGCAAGGAGAGCACTCTGGGCTCTGGGCCAAGAAAATGTGGCCCAGAGGGCTGACTAATTGGACTAACCCGGCCAAGATAGAACATAGAAATTAGTGAGTAGTAACTTGGAATTATCGGCGGGAGGTAGATTCTAACATTGTAGAGGTTAGGCAGTCACTCTGCTATTGTGTTGCTTAAGGCATATGAAAATACGAGCTATGTGGGTGTCTTTCACTCAGGAACATAAACTACTGAGGCAGGAAGTAACCTCACACTTGAGATTTATTTATTGGAAAATCAATATTACATTGAAACATATGTTAGTTTACATTTTCAAAGACAGAACATTTTTTTGAAACAAGATTTTACTATGAGGCAGGCAATGGCAGTGCACGCCTTTAATCCCAGCACTCTGGAAGCACAGGCAGGCAGATCTAAGTTCAAGGCCAGCCTGATTTAAAGAGTAAGTTCCAGACAACCAGGGCTACAAAGAAAAACCTTGTCTCAAAAAATATAAATAAACAATCAATCAATCAATCAATCTTGCTGTGTAGTCCTGATTTGCCTGTTTATGCCACCTAAGACCTTAGAGGAAAGGCATATCCATCATGCTCAGCTAGACAGAACTTTGGAATAGCTATGTTTGCAGCAAAGTAAAAAGCTTAGTTGAATTCCTAAGAGCTACCAAAATGATTTCAATCAATGTAAACAAGGAAGAACCCACAATCCTAGCATTAGCACCAGGCATATCTGTGGTCTATTCACACATTAACACAAAGAATAGTGTTTAGAGATTCCCCCAAACTCTAAACCTTCCTTATTCTATACAATTGGGTCACATTAATTTGCCATTTTCTCTGATGAAAATATTAACAGAAAGTTTTCCTACAGCCATTACACACACACATTCATTATACTATACATACAAATACACAGAGCTTTAGAGGACTAGAGAAATGGCTCAGTGGTTAAGAGTATATTCTGGGCCAGTTCAGTTCCCAGAACTCCTATCAGATGGCTCACAATCACCTGTAACTCCAGCTCCAGGGGAAATCTAATGCCTCTGGCCTCTGTGGGCATCTATTTTCATGTGCACACACCAACACATACATGCATATAATTAAAAATAATAAAAAATGAATCTTTTACAACACTGAGGTGGAAGTAGGAGACAGTGAGTTCAAGGTCAGCCAAAGCTACACAACGTTCCTGTATCTCAAAGGAGAAAAGCTTAAAAGTGATTCTGAAAACTGAATGTACACTGATACTTCCAAAAGTAATAATAAATAAAATAAAAATAAAACAAAATTTTATCATGATGTTGAGCCACAAGAAAACCTTTCTAGTTACAGCTTTAAGATCACTATCAGGCTAGAGAGATAGCTCAGTGGTTAAGAGTACTGGATGGAGGAGTGTTCCTCTTTCTCCACATCCTCGCCAACACCTGCTGTCTCCTGAATTTTTAATCTTAGCCATTCTGACTGGTGTAAGGTGAAATCTCAGGGTTGTTTTGATTTGCATTTCCCTAATGACTAATGAAGTTGAGCATTTTTTTAAGATGTTTCTCCGCCATCCGAAATTCTTCAGGTGAGAATTCTTTGTTTAACTCTGTACCCCATTTTTTAATAGGGTTGTTTGGTTTTCTGGAGTCTAACTTCTTGAGTTCTTTATATATATTGGATATTAGCCCTCTATCTGATGTAGGATTGGTGAAGATCTTTTCCCAATTTGTTGGTTGCCGATCTGTCCTTTTGATGGTGTCCTTTGCCTTACAGAAACTTTGTAATTTTATGAGGTCCCTCTGGAAATCAGTCTGGCGGTTCCTCCGAAAACTGGGCACCTCACTTCCAGAAGATCCTGCTATACCACTCCTGGGCATATACCCAAAATATTCCCCAGCATGTAATAAGGATACATGTTCTACTATGTTCACAGCAGCCCTATTTATAATTGCCAGAAGTTAGAAAGAACCCAGGTATCCCTCAACAGAAGAGTGGATGCAAAAAATGTGGTATATATACACAATGGAGTACTATTCAGCCATTAGAAACAATGAATTCATGAAATTCTTAGGCAAATGGATGGAGCTGAAGAACATCATACTAAGTGAGGTAACCCAGAATCAAAAGGTGAATCATGGTATGCACTCACTAATAAGTGGATATTAACCTAGAAAACTGGAATACCCAAAACATAATCCACACATCAAATGAGGTACAAGAAGAACGGAGGAGTGGCCCCTTGTTCTGGAAAGACTCAGTGAAGCAGTATTGAACAAAATCAGAACAGGGAAGTGGGAAGGGTTGGGTGGTAAAACAGGGGGAGGGAAGGGGACTGATGGGACTTTCGGGAAGTGGGGGTCCAGAAAAGGGGAAATCATTTGAAATGTAAATAAATATATCAATAAATTAAAAAAAAAAAAAAAAAGAGTACTGGATGATCTTCCAAAGGTCCTGAGTTCAATTCCCAGCAACCACATGGTGGCTCACAACCATCCGTAATGAGATCTAGTGCCCTCTTCTGGCCCACAGTCATATATGCAGGCAGAATGCTGTATACATATTAACGAAATAACTAAATAAATCTTTTTTTAAAAAGTGGTCATAGCATAATGCAGAGCCTCCTAGTGTTAACTAACAACCAAATCTAAGAAATTAAAAATATACACTATGTCATACTAACCAAATCTGTGGCTGTTCAAAAGAATAAAGAGGTTCATTTCAACACTTATGCATAAAAATTAAGTGGCAGAGGTGTTGGGCTAAACAGGAGGCAAATATGGTTTTTCACCAATTCCAAATATATTCCTATCAACATAAAAGGTAAGCACTTTACCACTGAGCTATAGCCCAGCACCCACTAAGCTGGGGTTGGAAATACAGACAGAGGTGCAGTTGGGCATAGTAAAGCCCCCTGGGTTTAACTGTCAGCATGCCCTCCTAATGCAAAAAACGAGGTAGGGGTAGATTCAAGGAATTACTAAAACTTAAAGAAAATGTTTAATTAAGACATATTTACATTGAAAAAATATTTACATAGCTACTATATATATTGCCACTAACATATAAAACTGTAACAATTTTTTTACATTAAAGGTATTGTATACATACCATCACAAAAATAAACTACAATAAGCTTGCATATTTACTTTTATTTAATAAAATATTAGGCATTTATGGGAAACCTGGGCTTGATCTCCAGCACTGAAGGAAAAAAAAAATCAATGACATGCCATTTCAGCTATTATTTTTAGCCCCCCAAAAATCAATATTTTAGGATAAAAATAGGATGGCATCTTGTATAGAAAAGTTCTTCATTTGAAAACCTGGTATATTTTTAATATCCTTAGAAACTGCTACTGACAACTGGGCAGGAGTGAACCTAACTGTATAAAACAAAATATTTTGTATATTTTATATACTGTCCTTAGGATCTTGGAAAGATAAGCATGATGGAGAGAAACCTGCTTAAATATACAGGTAAGATGGATATTTTATTAGATAAAACCAACAGGTGAAGACACTCTACATTTTCTTTTGAAATGACATGTGACTATAATAACTATATTCAGAAAAGTCAAAGAAATGAAGGACTTTTCTGAGGTAGTCACAATGGGTCATATATACTTACAGCCTAAGAAGCCCACTGCCATGCAAAAGAGTAGCTGGTTGGCGCTGACCGTGTGAGCAGTCACAGCCAGTAAGACCAGAAAATAAGCAGAAGACAAAGCCCCACCAATCAATGTCAAGAGTCGCCAAGTAAATGCTCTTCATACATACAAATACAGAAATCATGGACTCAGTCCTATCACCAGCTATGGAAACTCACTCTCTATGAATTTATATTCTATATTAACCAATCTCTTGGAACATAATTTTAAAGTAAGCCTTTGTTAAGTTTCAATGTCAAGCTCCTATCAATTTTTGCTCAAATTTTGCTAAATGATCATATTTACTCAAACACAAGTCCTTTAAGTAACAGTTGTTTTACTCTATTTCTCATTTTCTGTATACCATTCTGCACTTGCCCTAACCCAGGGTCTGAAAGTTAAGAAACAAATCAAAACAGCTGAGTAAGAAAAAGTTAAACTGAAAACAAAAGAAAGGTGACATTCATTGGGACGTTAACATTTTCTGGAAAACTTTAAAGAAAATCAAGTTCAACTAACAGAAGTAGTGAAAAACAAATACTGTTTACTGGGCAGCAATGACACCACAATACAGCATTCCTAGTAAAGGAAGGACCCAGTCAGCCTGTTAAGACTCAGCAGGAATGAAAAGACACTAGAAATGCAGTACACAGGTGGAATTCAAAACTTATGGTTTCTTACTGGTGTCATTCGTATTGCTGGGTGTGCTCCACAGCCTTGCACTGCTTTATGAAGTGTTTCACCAAACATATTTCGAAGTTCAACTGAGTGACAATATACAGCATCAATCTTAGGCCACCAATCCAAGGCAGACTAAAGAAAAAAGAGAATACAGAGTACAAAAATCACACGGGCTGTACGTTCTTTTACCACTGTATACATTTTTAACACCTTTTATACTTTTCAGAGAGACTTTCTAAGACCATGCAAACATACAATATGATTTTCAAAGTCTTCAAATGATGTCTTTAAGTTAAACACTAACCAGACACATGGGATGTTAGAATACAATACTGAGCATGTGCACATGAGGCTGTCCTTTCTCAATAATGCCATACTAAATTTAAAAACAAGCTATCTGCAAAATTCTTGAGCCAATTTTAAAAAAGTTTCAGAAACACATGCATACATTATAAATTTTTCACCAGGTAAGAATGCTATCATCACAGCTTTTCATGAGATTAGTGGCTCAAAACAATGTTGAAAGACTATGTAAAACCATTAGCCAAATGCTTACAAACAACAATAATTAACAAAATGAAATCAGTAAATGAAATAAAGCCATTAGTATACCAACAATCTTTTAAGTTGATAAACAGATGGCATAACACATGGAAGACTAAATGGTCACCAAAAACAAAGACAGCTGATCCTAGCTAAGTATCTCCATTTTTTACAATGCTAGAGATTAAAGCCAGGACCCTGGGACTTGTGTATGTTAAGCAAGTGCTCTACCACTGAGCTACATCCCCAGATGTTTGAAACTAATTATTTTATATAGATATTTTCCTATTTCCATTTAGCCGATCTAGCAGATTTATAAAGCGTATTTTATTTAAGTGTATCCTTAATGACTTTTATTTTAAATTTAATTAATATATTTCAATTTTAAATGCCTGAAAATAATAATTGAGAAAAATCGTTAAAGTTTATCATTTTATAGGAAAATAACTGGGTAAACTTTCACTGTTTATAGAGATTATACATAAAAACAATGTTTTAAATATAAATTTTCAATTTGTAATACTTTAGTTAAAAATTTAATATAACAACACATTCATATAGTAAATACAGGTGACTTAACAGCTTCATCCTACTCAAAGTTTACTCTTCATTCAAAATCACGCTAGTCTTAACATTTAAGTTTCTCACAGCTCACAGTACTTTGATTTACAAACTCTCTTTACAGAAAACCTAAATACAAAACTAAGGCAGGCACAGTAGTGTGCATCTTTAACCCAGACACAAGGGAAGCTAAGGTATGAGGAACTTCAATGATATCCTGGGCTTCACAGAAAGACTTCATCTCAAAACATAAATAAAAATAGAGGCTAGAGAAGTAGTTCAGCAGTTAAGAGCACTGGCTGCTCTTACAGAGAGCCTAATTCAATTCCCAGCATCCACATGGCAGTTCACAACTATTTGCAACTCCCATTCCAGGGGATCCAACACCCTCTTCTAGCCTCAACAAGCACCAAATTTGTGTTTCTGGTTCACTGACATATAGTAGGCAAAACAACCATACACATTAAAAATCCATTAATTAATTTAAGAAATATCAATGTTAAACTATTATGATAATGCTGTCTCTCGGTTATTTAATTTAGCCAATTCCTACAAACTGGGGTGTTTAACTGTCTTTGTTTCTTTTCATGCTGTTGTAATTAGATATTCTGACAAAAGCAACTTCAGGGAGAACGAATTTATTTAGCTCACAGTTCCAGGTTCTAGTGACAAGGAAGTCAAAGCAGCAAGAGCTGGAGAGAGCTGGTCACATCAAACCCATACGCAGAAACAAAGAGCTTTCTCTAGTAGGCACTGCCCAGACAATGGCACCACACAGGGGACAGGCACCTTCCCACCTCAACATAATTAAGATACTCAGTCCTCATGGGGATGAAAGGCTCATCTTCAGATTTTATTAAGTTGACAACACTAACCACCACAGAACACATTTCTCAGATCTGAGGCATTGATTTGCCCAAATCAATCAGTGTAATTAGATTTCTATATTTGTTAACCACCTTAAAGTAACAAAAGGCTGAATGATTTAAAAAGAAAAAGAAAAGAGAGCACACGGAGTCCTGACTTCTTCCTACACACTGCATAAAATCTTGGCAAAAATCAATAAACTAAACAGACAAGCATCTTCTTTAATATCTTATACAAAATGACTAGGAGTGGAGGTTGCTATTTTCAGTTTTGGTTTGTTTTACATCTGTTTGTTTTTTGACACAGGTTCTTGCTGGAATTCACTATGTTGTCCAAACTGGCCTAGAACCTATGATTCTCCTGCCTCAACCTCATAAATGCCCGAGCTGCAAGCATAAGCCACCACACCCAGCTTACTATGTCATCATTTTTAATAACTGTACACAGTAATATGTATGCACTATATATTAACTTTTAGACTTAAGATTCAAAATTTTTTATAATTTTCTATTTTTGTAAGGAAATAATTTATTTCAAAGTAAGAGGATATGTTTTCAAATACAATAATAAGGCACTAAAAATTAGGACATCCTTGAGTTAATAAAAGAAAACATTAATATTTTGATTAGTTACTGTGCACATTCTCAAACTAGTCAATGAAATTGACATTTCACATATTTAAATAAGTTTATTTAAAATATTAATACTAATATAAGTGAATTATGGACATTCCTCAAGAGGTGATTTAAAAGATTTTCAAGTGACCTAGAAATACATCTTTAACCATCTCTTGCCAGAGATTACCTTCAATATATAAACTATTAAAAAGTAAACTACAATAAACTGCTACAAGAAAAAAATCTGCAATGAACTACTGTCTTATCTGTAGAAGGTTGACTTACATGTATATTTTTTTAAATTTCCTAGCTGCACATCTAATTTAACCTTTAAAAAGTCTATACAGATGATACAAATATAACATAGATCTTAAAACTATAGTTTCTCTCTTAGTGCAAATCATTTTCAAAAAGTGACAGTATAAACACCATTTTAGAACTACTAAAAAACTACAACTGCATCAAAATTCAAATAGTGACTAGATTTTAAGAATTTCTAATGGAAACTGGAATGTTTTAAATCCAAACACAGCACTTAGAAATTGTGTATGAGGACAAATCATAGAAGCAATCTAAAATGCCAAACATAATTTCTTATTCTACATAAACCCATAAAAAATGGGTTTTTTACAACTTTAATCTTTTAGAGGAACATAATAATTTTTTAAAGTTGTAAACTGTCTTAATAGACATGGAAAAGGAAAACTGAGGAGGTATACTGAACCAAACCACTTCAAAAGAAAATATATACCAGCATTTCAGATCTAGACTCCATCAATCTAGGAGAGAATTCATATTACTTGAAAACAAACATTTTCCTACTAAAAAATTCTGGTAAAACTCTATAATACTCAATTGTATAAATTTACATATTTACTATTATAGTCTTTAACAATTGAAAGTCAGTATTTGTTAGCCTTAAGTCTGGGCAGTGTGGACTCTAATAAAAAACAATTTACCAAGCAATCTTTAAGGATGAGGTATAACTAAAGTATAACCTGAAAGTCACTTTGGAGGCTGGGTGTAAGAGCTCAGTCATTTAACCCCACCACTCAGGAGGCAGACAGATCTCTCTGAGTTTAAGGCCTGCTTGGTCTATATAGTCTTGGGTCATCTGAAACTACTTGGTGAGACTTTGTCTCAAGAAATGAACAAACAAACAGACACATCGGCATTATTTGAATTCTTTACAAGCTATTCCACTCAACAGATGCTGATGCATTTAAAGACTAGTCAGCACAGGTGCTTCATATACACAAAAGTCCCCAGGTGCAGACACACTCTGCCTCCAAACATGCAGCACTCCTTAGAAGGGGTGCACACACTTTCACCAGGCACACTGAAGCATGCAGGAACTAACACTCCAGGCATGCTTGAAACCAGAAAGAAGCAGCTCAGCCACTTACAGCAGTGCCAAGTCCATGCTTGAAAGTGCTCTATGTATTCAATTATAGACAAAAATATTTCACAATTAAAGTAACTAATCACACAATATTCAAAGACTATAAACTTGGATTTATTAAATTTTAACCATTTATATAAAGTTTATTTATATAAAGTTATATAAATTTATTATATAAAGAATTAATAAGTAGAATACTTTCAATATTTTGAATCAAAGGGAGCAACTAGTATTTTTGAATTACATATGAACTTATGGGATAGAAAAATCATCTTTTTTGTTTTTTAAATTTAAAACTAAACCTTGGAATGAATCAATGTGCTGGGTCAATAAGACAGTGGCCTGAGTCATTACACTGGCAAATGTACAGGTTTTTATGTAAACATATTTTATCTACATTCAGATTTGTAATACTATCCTTGTTGGAACTAACTGGATTTAGTGTAACTTAGACCTCTACCAGCAATATTCAAATGTTGTTCATAATGCAGGAGATATAGCATGGTTGCCATTTCATGGATGGTAAATGTCCTGCAAGGCCAGGCTGAAAAAGAGACCTAGCATCCTAGCGTGCTACTAGCACTCCACAAAGCAAAATGAGTATGTTACTAAGTAGCTTCATCAGCAGTTATTTTCCCTGCCAAAATACCTTTAAAAAAGAGTAACATTAGGTTTAATTTGATAATTCCAAGGCAAATGAACTCATGGGTATTATTTTAATTCCCAAGTCATAAAATAAAATTTAGTACTAAGTAAGACAAATATTCCAAAGTATTAGCCATTAAAGACTTTAAGGGAAGAAAAAAGAAAGTAAACAAGTTACTTATAAATGTATCATATCTGTCAATGTGTAAAAGTAGCACTAAGAAAAATCAAATCAGAGAACATTCGAATCCAACTGTTCATATAAGGAGCAGATTTTTCAATTCCACAGTCCGTCCACATCTAGTACTGCTTCCCTGCCTGCTTTCCACTTAGTACACACACAGCACAAACTTTGCCTCTAATGAATTCAGCTATTTTCTCTGATATGCTTTCATCTGGTATGTATTTTAAAGCATGTCAGGGTTTTATTCTCATTAAGGGGGATTAAAAGGTAAAATCAAATAAAGTTTCACCATTTTAAATGTGCCATAACTAGGGCACACTATAATTATTCTTCCTTTGAGCCCAAGAAGAAGGAAGACCAAAGTGTGGGTGCTTTGGTTTTTCTGAGAAAGGGAACAAAATACTCACAGGAGCAATTATAGAGAAAAAGTGTGGGGGCAGAGACTGAAGGAAAGGCTACCCAGAGACTGCCCTACCTGGGGATTCATTCTATAAACAGTCACCAAACCCCGGCACTTATGGATGACAAGTACATACCAAAAGGAGCATGCCATGGTTGTCTCCAGAGGGGCCCTGCCAGAGCCTTACAAATACAGAGGCAGGTGCTAGCAACCAACTATTGGACTGGGCCTGGGGTCCCCAATGGAGGAGCTGGAGGATGGTTCAGAGGAGCTGAAGGGCCCCATGGGAAGAACAGTGATTTCAGTCACCCAGATGCCCCAAGACTCCCAGGGACTGAACCATCAATCAAGGAGCACACATGGTTCCAGCCAAAAATGTGGCAGAGGGAGGCCTTGTTGGGCATGAATGGGAGGAATGATCCTTGGTCAGGTAAAGGCTCAACAGAGGCCTTAACAAAGGGAAACTGAGGGGGGAGAAGTAGGAGTGTGTTGGGTGGGGAGTGGGTAGGGCAGAGGGGCATTGTCTTGGAGGCAGGGGGTGGAAGGATGGGATGGGGTTTTCTGGAAGGGGGAAACCAGGAAAGGGCATAAAATATGAAATGTAAATAAAGAATATAGTCAATAAAAGATTAAAATAAAAAGTATTCTTCCTTTGGACTTAAGCAAAAAGACAGTAAGTCAGGGTCTATCAAATGTTTGCTTTGAAAGCAGTAAGTTATATTTCAGTGGCAGGTTCTCAACAGATTTTGAACTTTAAATGAAACTTTTTAGGTTTACTCCTTCCATCCCTCTCAGTAAGAGCCTCAGTAGAGACTGAACATACAACTGAAGCTGGGCATCAAATACTGGTGTAATCATCTTAGGGAAGCTCTCTGTTTTATATAAAAGTCTAAATTCAGAACATTTGATAAAACCAGAATCTCCCTTAAAAAGGATAGAACATATAACCCAAAACAAAAAAGAAAACTTAACAGTTTAGTAATGCAATAATACCTTTCAGACTTACATTGGTGATGATGCGGTGCAGTGAGTTTACCAACACATAGTGAAATGTAGAAGGTGAATTCTGAGCCAGGCAGATCTGCCAAAAAAAAAAAAAAAAATTGTTCATTAACACAAAAGAGAAAAAGGAACAGCAAAATATAAGCTACTTTCAATAAAATAAATTTAAGGTCTTGAAATGAACATCAAGAATTAGAATTAAATATTATTAAGAGGCTAGAAAGCTATCTCAGAGGTTAAGACCACTGATTGCTCTTTAAGAGGATCTAGGTTCAGTTCCCAGCACTCACACACAACAGCTCACAACTGTCTGTAACTATAGTTCCAGCAGATACAATGCCCTCTTCTGGCCTCTGTCAGCCTCAAGCACATACATGGTGCACAGAAATAAATGCAGATAAAACAGCCAGATGCATGAAATAAAAATAAATCTGTTTTTTTAAAAAGAAATATTAATAAAAGTATACCTATCTATCTTTACAGGTTCTGGATTTTATAAGGATAACCATGTCAATAAACATGGTTATATGAAACAATTACCTTACCTTAAAGTGTTGGTTGTTATGAGGGCTTATCCGGAAACAAGAGACAAGACAGTCAATCATGAGGTCCACGTCTGCAGGCTGACTGCCTCTAGAGAACGGTTTACTTGGATTAAAAAGCAGGTTCTATAAAAATCCCAATAAAAAACAATGGCCTTTAAATAGTCATGAAGTACTTATTTAACAGGTATATAAACATAATCAATAAATATTATCCACATCAATTATAATAAACTTTAGTAGCCAGAAAAAGCACAAAATACTGGTTACTATAGTCTGTCAATATCATCTAAGACTTACTATATCATATATGATTCCTCTCAAGCCAAATCTACATTAAGACTCAAGCATCTATATATACATTAAGAAAACTCAATGCATACCAGTCTTCCTGTCCTCAGTCTAGACTAATGAGCACAGAAATAAAAAAAGCAGGTCCTCTAAATATATCATCAAAGTTAACCCAAAGTTTAGATTAGCAATTTTCTTTAGCAGAACATTTTTACAAGAAGGTTAGCCATCTACTTAATTCCTTAATGTCTATAGAAGAGAAAGAACAGCATATTACCTTAAGATCAACCACCATGGACTGAACTAGTAGGAAGATGACAGAATTATCTTCCCAGTTGATGTAAGTACTTGCTTTACACAACTTGACACAAGCAATGGCAGCACTTTCAGTCAGCTGTCTGCTTCCTCCGTGGCCAGCAAGTGCTTTTCGCAAACTGTCCAGAAACAGCTTCTACAGAATTTAAATATAGGAAGACAATACATCTAGTTTGTACTATTACAGCTATATCTAACAAAGTAGCAAATTGGCCACCTCTAAAACTCCAATTATAAACATAAATAGCTTGTATTTGGCTCTCATTTCATATTTAAGGAATCAGCACTTTAAAAAACCCCATAGAACACTTTCCCTACTTTCTCTGTTAACTTACTACAGAGAAAAGAAACATTCCTTACTATACATTTGAACTATGTATTAGTTGATTTTATCTTTCCTTTCGATGTTACCTTTGAAGCTTAATCATTAGCCTGTCTTGGCTGTGTAATAAGTCACATTGTTTTACTCTTTCCTACTACTGTAGAGTATATTTAACTCCAGCCTTCTAAACACTATGCCCACGGGTATTCTGTTGCTCTAAATTTCATTTCTAGAAATAAAAAAAAAAAAATTTAAATGTAGCTTTGCCACAAGCCATACATAAATACAGCTGTAAACAAGATGTTCCTTACAAGCTCAGGGCCCTACCTAGACAAAGATGGGGGCAGGACTAGTATCTTAACATACTTGACAGCTAATAAAAAGACAGTCGTTGCAGAATTAAAATGATATTGAAGACCTCCCCAATGAAGATGACATCCAATGACGTTGTCCAGTCACCCATGTACTGTTTTTGTGATGTGTCCTGAACTGTTCAGGTCAGGGTCAAGGGGTTGTAGAGACTTTATGAAGATCACTAGGAAATCAGACCTGACCAACCAAAGGAGGAAGACAGACTGAACCAACTAGATGTGCTGATAATCTCTAAGTGTGCCAGGCCTTTGTCCTTGTATGTTTCAATTTTAAAAAGCAGCACCAACACAAGAAATAAAACTCTTACAATTAGCTACCCAGAAGCAATGGTTCAGTGGTTAAGAGCATTGCCACTCTTCCCGTTTCTAGGACCCACACTGCTTGGAACCGCAGCTCAAAGGATCTTATGCCTCTGTTGGAACATGAGCCACACAGAGCACACACACCTTTTTTCATTGAAAAATAAATAATTAAAAAAGCAAAACAGTCTATCTTGTTGAAAGATTCATTTTAGTTTATGTGAATGTTTGGGTGTCTGCTTGCTTTATGTGTACCATGAGCCTAGAACCTGAGTCACAGGCAGCTGTAAATGACCCAATAAGGGAGCTGGAACAAGCACCTAGGTACTCTACAAATGATCTGAAACCCTGAGCCATCTTTCCAACAACTAAAAAAGTCAATTTCTGTTATTTCAATCATTCTTAAAAATGTCTTCCCCTGGTTTTTCAACTAAATGAAAATCTCAGACCTCTACCTCATCTCCACATAGATATTTAAATCTATTTAACATTTCAAAAGCTAAGCTTTCCCCAAACCAGAAGAATACATGTTCTTAAGTCCACATAGTGCATTTCCCAAAATGAACCACATGTGAGGTTACTAAGCAGGTCTTAATAAGTTGAAAGAGGTTAAAATTAAGCAGCATGTCATCTCTCGTAAAGGGGACTGAAACCAGAGCATATGGAAAACTAGAAAATTCACAAATATGTAAAAACTCAACACAGTCATAAGTAAATAGTAGATAATTAAAAAAAAAAAAAAAGACCTTATCAGGAAAAGACCACGAGGAACACCTCGGGTTGAGCAGTGTAACACATCAGAGCAAAGGCAGTGCAGAAGAAATGCAAACACATGAAAAGAAAGAAAACTCTCCCATCAAGTAACTCACAGGAAGGGGAGAAGAGCAAGCTAAACTCAGAAGTAGCATGTGGGCAGGGATTTTAACTATTAAAGATCAATGTAACAAAACACAACAGCAAAGGAGAAAACCAACAAAACCAAAAGTTTACTAAAAGTAGTCAACAAAATTTACAAATTTCTGCTAGATTTGGGGGCGGGGCGGGAGGGGGACCTGGAGAAGGGCCGGCTCTACAAGCAAAAAGATCTGAGTTTGGGTCCCAGAACCATTTAAAAAGCTAAGCATGGGGGCTGGAGAGATGACTCAGCGGGTAAGAGCACTGACTGCTCTTCCAAAGGTCATGAGTTTGAATCCCAGCATCCACATGGTGGCTCACAACCATCCATAAAGAGATCTGACACCTACAGTGTACTTACATATAATAAATAAATAAATATTTAAAAAAAAAAAAAAAGCTAAGCATGACCTCAAGTGCCTTGAGGGACAGAGACAATAAAGTTGCTGAGGGTTTGTTGACTGATTAACATCAGTCAAAAAAACTGTGAGTTCTAGGTTCAGTGAGAGAACTTAGCTCAAGGAAACAGGGCTGAGAGCAATGAGCAGGCCACCATGAATCGGTGCTACCCATCACATGCACACACACACACACACACACACACACAGCCAGCTGACCTACAGACCAACCAACCAAGTGCTTATGCATGCATGCAGACCGAAATTACCAAAATCAAAACTTAATGTGGCGATATTAAAGACTTTGAAAACCAGGCAGGGCTATAAGATGGTTTTATAAAAATTGTAAATCAATAAATAGAATAAGAATAAAATGAACTCAAGTAATCTGGAAGAACTGAGAGTGCTCTTAACCAATAAATAATCATCTCACAAATCTCTGCTTTTTTAAACTAATGATAATAAGGAAAATTTAGGATCACCAAGAACGGATGATTTTAAATGATTTTTATCAGCCGGGCGGTGCCTGTAATCCCAGCACTCTGGGAGGCAGAGGCAGTTGGATTCCTGAGTTTGAAGCCAGCCTGGTCTACAGAGTGAGTTCCAGGACAGCCAGGGCAATGCAGAGAAACCCTGTCTTGAAAAACCAAATGCAAAAAAAAAAAAAAAAAATGTCTAAATGATTTTTATCTAATTAGGTTATTTTAGCCCATAGAAAAGATAGAAATTTCCAATTTTTATTATTAATTTTACAGAAATTAAATTGTTAGGACAGTTATGTTTCATAACAAAAAAATATAGTCAATACACATTTCCTTAAGCCATTGTGCTGAAACCTTAGAAAATGCATTGTTAGCTATGCAATTTCTTTGCAAATAGCCAGCCAAATTTAATTTATAAACATAAATTTCTAGCCGGGCGTGGTGGCACACACCTGTAATCCCAGCACTTGGGAGGCAGAGGCAGGCGGATTTCTGAGTTCGAGACCAGCCTGGTCTACAGAGTGAGTTCCAGGACAGCCAGGACTACACAGAGAAACCCTGTCTCAAAAAAAACAAACAAACAAACAAACAAAAAAAAAAAACCAAAAACATAAATTTCTATTTGTATTTTAATGATGAATAAAAGCTTAAATAACAGAATTTATCTGGTTTACTATTACTCAGCATTACAACCCACAGAGTTCAGAGCCTTTCAGTCATGAATATATTATTCATCCTTCTTTCAAATAAAATAACACGTGAATATATCTCTGCCAAGGCCAATCAACTATTTGACCTAGCATGGATGTAACTAAAATGTTCACCTTGAGTAAACACGCTGCTCCTATCAGGAAAGGGCAGACACTCCTTTTACCAGCTCACCTTGTTTATGTTGTTTTCATCCACCACATCCTTGGATATGTCCTGGATTATTTCTGGACACAAAATAAGAAGAATGATTTGTAGTGGCCAAACTGCTGCTTTACGTTTGGTGCTTTCTGCAAAACCATCCACCAAGTCAAACAGCTTTTCTGCACACTCTGTGAAAAATACAAACATTAAATGATTATATTAGATAAGAAAATCCTGCATTAAATTAAAACCCAGATTTATTAAAACACTCAAATATCACAGTTTAAAAGAATGGGTGAGAAGAGCTAATATGACCCATCCTAGAAAAGTTGGTATTTTAGAATAGCTCTGTGTGTTGTCACGGGCTCAGTGGTCTTACAGAAGGAACGCAAGGCTGACAGCTCCCCAGGGGTCTCTAGACTCTACTATGCAGGCATGCCCCCGAAATTGTTATTCAGAAGTAAAAATGGTATTTCCTCCTTAGATATACCTAAATATAGAGTTCTAGAAAACACACACACACGTTGTGAGAAAGCCACCAGTATTCAGTCACAACATGAAAGGCTAGAGTTTCATTTCAAACTTCTTTTTACCCACTTGCTCAGGAAAGGACTGGACATAATACCGAAACAGGAGAGAAAACTGCAATTGTTGTTACAGCTGACCAAAAGACAGAAAAACCACTTTTTCCCACAATAAGCTGAAAGGTAGCACATTTGCCTCTGAGAGTTTAACAAGGTGCCATGCCCACCCCTCACCCCACACCCAATCACTCTTTAGCCAGCTTACCTGCCATGTCTGTCTGTGGAATTTGGTATAGCTTTGTAAATTCATCTGGATAATTTTCTACCCAGTTCCAAAAAGCCTATAAGTAACAAAAAAATATGTGTTTTTTTAATAGGAAAGCAGTCAATTTTCCAATATATTAAATAGCACAGAATTTAAGTTTCTTCACACAAATATTACATTGCACTCTTCCCATTCAGGTAGTATGGAACAACCATGCAAGCTTTGACTTTCTTATACTCAAGATATGAAATACAGTCAAGTTCACAATCAAAACCAACATTTGAATAGCCAAGAGGTTGAAGCTTACCTTTTCTAAGCTATTTATAACTGCCAACTGGGCGACCTTCTTCAGGGCTTTAAATTTAAATGCTGTTTCTGGAGGGGAAAAGGTGCTTTATTAACTCTCAGTTATTTCACAAATAAAATTCAGAACTATTATAAAATAATTTTATAAACTATTTTGTTTCCAGTATTATTAATAAGCAAGTTAATAATAAAAATCAGCATAAACCCCAAACCCATGAGCTACATTGATGGTGACTGAAGTAAATAAAAAGCAAACATGCCTTAAACGTCAAGTTTTCCCTTTGTTCTATTTTTAAATTGATTTACAAAACAAAAAAACAAAAACTATAAAAATGGCTTGGTGGTTAAGAGAACTAGAGCCTAGGTTAGATAGCCACCACCCAAAAGGTAGCTCACAACCATCCATTCCAGTTCAGGCCATCAGGCGCCCTCTTCTGTCCTCAGCAGGCACCAGGCACAAACATGCTACAGACACATGCAGCCAAAACACCCTTACACATACAATAAAAATAATAACTCTTATGTTTAAGTCTGTTAAAAAACAAAAGCCAGCCCTGGTGGCGACACCTTTAACCCTAGCACTCGGGACACAGAAGCAGGTGGGTCCCTGTGAGTTTAAGCAAAGGCCTGGTCTGCAGAGAAGGTTCCAGGACAGCCAGCACTACACGGAGAGGCCTGCCCCACAACAACAACACAACAAACCCTATACAGGCTAGAGAGATGGTTCCTAAGTCAAGAGCACTGGCTGCTGTTCAAAGGACCTGAGTCCAGTTCCCTCTTCACAACCATCTATAACCTCAGCTTCACAGGCTCCAACACCCCCTTCTGCAGATTGAGGGCGGGCACTGCATGCATATGCACACATAACAAAACTTTAAAAATAGACACTGGTTAAATGTAATTCAGTTGTACATTTAGCTAATTTCTAGCATTTCAACATTTTGAGTAGTACTGATAAATACTTATACTTATGTAAAGTTTTACCCACTGTCTTTTTCTTCAAGGTAAGCAACTGTGTCAGCAAGAAACAAATACTTTCTGAGGATGTTGAGCTCTATAGAGCTGCTTTTCAGAAAAGTTGTCCACTGAGCAACATACTGACCATCTGCCACTGTCCAGTAAGACGGCTTTGATTCTGACAGTCTTAAGGTAGATTACACTTTATCTTTGAATTCTTCTAATTTTCAAAGTATCATGAAGAGAACTGGGTATCATTATGACATTTCATAAATATGTGTCATTACATGCTGCTCTCCATTGTTACCCCTGTGCTACTTGCCTCCTCCTCACTGGCTCCCTTTCTTCCCAACCAGGCAGTCCTCCCTTTGCTTCCATATTGCATGTAGTCCACACCCTCTGTTTCCCCTCACTTAGGATCTTTTCCCTTTCATGATCTATTTGTATGCACACACACACACAGGCACCTGAGCATAATCACACCTTTAAATCTAAGTTCCATATAGAAAACAAAGAATGACTTGTTTGTCTGAACCAGGCTAATTTAGCTTAACATAATAAATTCCAGTTCCATCCACTTTCCTGCAAATGTCATGATGGCATTTTTCTTTTCAGCTGCATAAAATTCCATTATTATATATAGCATTTTTGTTTTTTATTTTGTAAAAATGGCTTTTTAATAAAAAAGCACAAAGTAGAAGTCTGGCCAATCAACACAGAACTGTTACCACATAAAAAGGCACTTTACAAAATTCTGAGTCAAAGAACATACAAATTTATTTTTTATCCTAGCTACAGTAATTGTCTATACTCTTCCATTTAACTATTTTTTTTAATTCCCAGCTGGAGAGATGGCTCAGAGATTAAGAGCACTGACTGCTCTTCCAGAGGTCCTGAGTTCAATTCCCAGCAACCACATGGTGGCTCACAAACATCTGTAATGGAATCTGTTGCCCTCTTCTGGTGTGTCTGAAGACAGCAACAGTGTATTCATAAGCATTACATACATACATACATACATACATACATACATACATATAAAATTCCACATATTTTGTTATCTTCTGCTCCAGTTACAGAACAATGGGAAGTAAGTAGGTTCATTACAATAGCCCTCCTAGGTAGTTTTCTGCTGGACATTTTTTGCAATCTAAGATCTGTGGATGTAAAAGATCACACTACGCCCAATTGTGGTAGCCTTAATAGGTGAATCCATCTTCCTCACCACAAACTGTAAGATGCAAGTGATACCAAGTGATAGGCTTCCTTGTGAGACCTTTGGAAGCACTACCTGCCAACTTCTATGTCTTAGCAGTTAAGTACTCCAGAATCCAGCCCTGTACACAGCAGCAGTGGCACCCACATATCCATGGCTCATGATTCATCTTCAAGTGTCCGTGGATTTGGCCCACAGGAAACTACATAGCCCAGCTCACTATGAGCAAGAAATTAACTCAGCCTTGACCTTCCCACTAGCCTTTCCAGTTCTTCCTCCACTCTACCACACAAATGCCCACTGTTGCAACCACCACTACTCACTGTGCCAAATGTTCTGTATCCATTCTTCTCAGGGTGGACATTCAGGCCAGTTCATTTCCTAGCCACTGTGAATTGTGTGGCAGTAAAAATGGATGTACAGGAATTTCTGTTGATATGCAGTATAGTAGTATATCTGGGTCATGTGGTCTATTATCAGTTTTCCTGAGGAACCCTTCAAATTGACTGCCACAATGGAGTTTCAAATTTCTATTCTCAAAGGTAGCTAGAAAAGATTCCACTAGCCACACCCACATCCTCACCACTATTCATTGTCTTTTGTTTTCTTCAGGACAGCCATTAAAACTGAGGTGAGACAGAGTCTCAAAGCAGTTTTAATTTGCATTCCCCTCCCCCATGTCTAGTCATTTTTATTTCTCCTGTTAGGGACTCTCCATTCAGTTCATGAGCCTATCTATAGACTAAATGATTTTAGAGTTTGTTTAGTTTTAGCAGTTATTTGTATATCCTAGATATCCGTTCCCAGCCAGATGTAACCCTGGCTATTTTTCTTTTTCTTTTTTGGGGGGTTGGGGGTAGGGGTAGGGTTGTTTTTTTTCTGAGACAGGGTTTCTCTATATAGCCCTGGCTGTCCTAGAACTCTGTAGATCAGGCTGACCTCAAACTCAGAAATCCACCTGCCTCTGCCTCCCAAGTGCTGGGATTAAAGGCTGCACCACCACTGCCCAGCTAGGCTTGCAATTTCTTTTCCCAAGTCTGTAAATGGTCTCTTTACTCTAGTGACTATGTCCTTTGCTTGGCAGAAATTTCTAATCTCATGTAATTCTGTCAAGTCTTGGTATTTTTTCCTGTACTATAGTCCTTTTCAGAAAATTCTTGTCTACATCTATGTCTTCAAATGTTTTACCTGTCCCCTTTCATTAGGGTTTTGATATACTGAATGACATGGTTTCAATATGCTTGGCCCAGGGAGTGGCACTATTCGGAGGTGTGGCCTTGTTGGAATAGGTGTGTTACTGTAAACATGGGCTTTAAGACCCTCTAGCTTCCTGGAAAAGAATATTCTGCTAGCAGCCTTCAGATGAAGATGTAGAACTCTCAGCTCTGCCTGCACCATGCCTGTCTGGATGCTTTCATGATCCCGCCTTTATGATAGTAGACTGAACCTCTGAACCTATAAGCTAGACCCAATTAAATGTTGTTCTTATAAGAGTGGCCTTGATCACCATGTCTTTCACAGCAGTAAAACCCTAAGACCCTGAATTTATTTTTGCACAGTATAAAAAAAGATATGGACTTATTTTCATTCTCCATATAGAAATTCAGTTTTTGGGCTAGAGAGACAGCTTAGTGGTTAAGAGCACTGGCTGTTCTTCCAGAGGCACTGAGTTCAATTCCCAGCAACCACATGGTGGCTGGCAACCATCTGTAATGGGATCTGATGCCCTCTTCTTCTGTGTCTGAAGACAGCTACAGTGTACTTACTGCATTATAACCCCTCTACAGAAGAACCATTAAAAATACCAATGAAGAGAAATCTTCATTGTAAAGCAAACTTTGGGCGGGTCACATGGCTGTATATTCTGCTTGGAATGAGAAATGGCAAGATGTGACTGTTTTCGAATTCATGAGCTGTAGCCAATGTATTGGCAAGATGGTTAGGGACTTAGGAACATGATTGGAAAGTTAGTGAGAAAGACAACTAGGGAAGATGTAGACAAATCTCTCCAAACGGGCAAATGATGCAAAGATAATTGTGACCCATATAAATGTTCATCAAAAGGTGACTTTAGCAGAGGGAGAGGAGAGTTCAATAATGAAGTAGAAAGGATGAACCATTCTGTACACAGTCAGCCTCTTTTCCCAGACATCTCTGTTACTGTCCAATGGGCCCATGAACAAAGTGGCCATTGTGGCAGGAAAGAAAGTTATACATGGGCTTGACAACAAGGACTTCCAGTCACCATGGCTGATCTGGCTACAGCAGCTGCTCAGTACCAGATCTGCCAGCAACTCGGGTTGTTCCTGCTTTTCTTTTCTTTTCTTTTTTTTTTTTCCAAGTACACTATGCTTTCTGTGCTGATGTTACCTGCAAGAATTTTTCTGTACTTTCTGCCCTGTGACATATTCGGTACAATTAAAATATGAGACTTTAAAGTCTCGAGCATTATAAAGGATAACACTTGTTTTATTATCTTTTGAAAATTATACTTTCAGGAACTTATTTTCCCCAAATAATATAATTAATTACATAATGCCAAGCATAAAGAACCTCATATTTAAAGCTAAAAAAGTTAGCACAGTTAACATTACTTCAGATTATAAAATGATCACTAAACAATTTTTAGAAATAGTTGTTGAAACAGTGGAAAATGGATCATATCAAATTTGGGTTGTAAATACTGACATAAGATCATATAAGGGGCTTATGGGACTTTCAGGGAGTGGGGGGCCAGAAAAGGGGAAATCATTTGAAATGTAAATAAAAAATATATTGAATAAAAAAAAGAAAAAAAACAAAACACAAAAAAGAGATCTTATATTAATTCAAAGCAATTTGTAGTGTACAGTCCTCTTCCTAAGTCATGACTCTACCTGCATTTTACAGTATTCAGTCTAAAATAACATAACTGTTCTCTAATATACAAGAGGTATCTTTCTTGTCTTAGTTTTTATTCATTCTTTGAGGACCATATGGCTTTCATCCCAACAACCCTAGAATATTTCTCTAGCCCAGTTATATGTTCTTGCTTTTCTAAGACCTCAAGGTTATCATTAGATTATCTGGGATATTTCTTACTTTTTTAATAGTAGACACTCATGTCTATAAAATTTTCTCTTTTTTTTTATTCGATATATTTTTTATTTACATTTCAAATGATTTCCCCTTTTCAGGCCCCCCCCCACTCCCCGAAGGTCCCATAAGCCCCCTTCCCCCCACCCCCGTTCTCCCACCCAACCCTTCCCATTCCCCTGTTCTGGTTTTGCCCTATACTGCTTCACTGAGTCTTTCCAGAACAAGGGGCCACTCCTCCATTCTTCTTGTACCTCATTTGATGTGTGGATTATGTTTTGGGTATTCCAGTTTTCTAGGTTAATATCCACTTAAAACTGCCTTTCAAAAAATTCAAGATTCCATGAATACAATAATATTTGTGTACTAAATTAAAGACAAAAAAAGCAAGAAAGTTTTTGTGATCCGATGCCCTCTTCTAGCATGCAGATAAAGCACTCATATACATAAAATAACTTTTTAAAAAAAATCTTTAAAAAAAAAAAAAGAATGAAAAAAGAAAACTTCCTATTGCCAAGATTTAAAATATCCATGTTCTCATGATGGTTCACACCCTTCTTGATCTCAAAACTCAGGGGGCAGAGGCAGGTGGATCTCTGAGTTCAAGGCTAGCCTAGTCTACAAAAATGAGTTCCAGGAAAGACAGAGATAAACAGAGAGACCCTGTCTCAAATGATAAAATTCATGTTCTATTGTAATATCCCAAAATCAGCCAACCACATGCATTACTGGCCATTCCACAAGAGCATGCACACTATAATATCTGTTTTGATATTCAATTCAGACAGATTTACTATAACCATAATCAGATTAATTATAGGTTAACTGCAGATATATTTATTTAAACCTACCCTTCAAGAGTCGTTTTAATTTTGCACAATCCACATTGATATACTGTAACAACTCTATATCGTGAACATCAACATTATCTTCTGAACAGACAGTCAACTCCTGTAACCTGAAAAGTAAAAACCAAAAATAAATTATCAATTTAAGTCTTAGAATACAGAGGCAGGTGGATTTCTGAGTTCCAGGCCAGCCTGGTCTACAGAGCAAGTTCTAGGACATCCAGGGCTATACAGAGAGACCCTGTCTCAGGAGAAAAAAAAAAGAGTTTTAGAACAGTTCAAGATTCTGATTCAATGGAAAGGGGATTTATGAATGAAGACACATAAAATAAGAACATATTTATTTAAAAAAAATAAATAATTCAACCAATTTAAGAGTCATGACAAAAAGTGAAATTCCAGCAAACTTTGTATTCATATCTTTAAGACTGAGGTCTGAATTCTATTTCTCACATTAGCCATGGCTCTTCTGGAAAATTTAGCTAATTCCAAGATTGGAGCATATTTTCAAATGTGTCTAGGTCTCCCTGAAATTGAAGACAAGGAAATTAGCAACTATTGTAGTCATGTTAGAAATTATACAGCTGTACAATTAGACACTATAACTGTTAAAACTCAGACAATCTGAGTATCAAATTTTCTTCCTTTGTAAAAATTACACTTATTGTGTGTGCTTTAGTGTGTGTGTGTGCACACATGGGAACTGTCCTCTCCCTCCACCATACAGGTCACAGGGACTGAACTCAGGTCATCAGGCTGGCAGCAAACACCTTTACCTGCTGAGCCATCCTACTGCCCCTGCCCTAACTTTTTTTTTCTACAACTGCAATCCACATGGGAGCAGGGTAAGCAGTAGTTACTGAGAGAAGAAACTCACAGGTAAGCTTTTCCAACCTTTAGAATCACTTCATTCTAAAAAGGAATAATGGTGGAACAGGCCTCTATCCTGCATCCCCTGTTTAGATCATATTGTATTAAAATGATATAAATATATAGGAAAAATAGTTTACAGGAAAAAAATGAAATACTTTACATTTGAATCTAGTTTCAGCTAGGCGTGGTTGCTCATGCCTATCATAGCCTACCATCCAAGCATTCAGGAAAATGACACAGGAGAATGTTAGTTTGGGTCTGTAGTAAAGTGAAGCCTGGTCTTGAGAAAGGAGGGAGGAAGAGAAGAAAGTAGTGAGGAAGAGAGGAAACAAAGAAGAAATAAAGAGAAAGGCCACAATTTAATACAAAAGGCTCTGGGTTTTAATTCTTACAATCACAAAACCCATAAAGAAATACAGTAAGTCCAATTTAAAAATAAAGAATGATAGATTCCAGCCAGATGAGGCAGCACACACTTTTAATCCCAGCGTTCTGGAGACAGGGACAGAGGCAGGAGAGGTCCATGAGCCCCCAAGCAAGCCACAGCAAGGCCAGCCAAGCTATACAGCAAGTTCCAGGCCAGCTGAACCTACACAGTGAGATCCTGCCTCACTCTTCAAAACAGAGAGGGCGGGAGGGGAGCAGGGCAGCATGTTTTTACTTTTGCCATTTCCAATTAATAATGGATCCAAAGATTATCAAGTAGATAAAAGTTTTATGGGAAATGCTGGATAGTCCAGATAATATCCACATCTAACAATTGATTGGATGACACAAGAGACCTGTCTGTAAAAGAAAGAAAAAAAACATCAAATTAAGTATTATCAAGCCTGTTATAAAAAAAAAAAAACCAATTAATCTTCCATGTAAGAAAGTACAATGAGGGCTGGAGAGATTGCTTAAAAGTACTTGCTGCTCTTATAGAGGACCCAAGTTCTGCTCCTAGAACCTACATGGTAGCTTACAACCACCTGTAATCTCAGCTTCAGGGGATCCCATACTGTCTTCTGGCCTCCACAGGGACTGACACCCAAGTAACATATAGAAAACAATATAAAAATAAAACTTTAGCTGGGCGTGGTGGCGCACGCCTGTAATCCCAGCACTTGGGATTACAGGCGTCTCAAAAAACCAAAACAAAAAACAAAAAAATAAAACTTTAAAGAGTATAATAAGCCTACAGCACAAGACCTTCAGCAGAATAAAGCTGTTATAATTTTTCAATTAATAAAACCAACAAACAAAAAACCTAAAGAAGCTGTTTTAGTGTTATAGGCCTGCACTCACAGCTTCTAAGAAAGCTGAGGCAGGACACTATCAAGGCTAGCCTGATCTACAAAATGAGGTCCAGACTAGCCTGAACAACTTGGTGACGCCCTTTTTCAAAATAAAAAGACTACAACTGTAGCTCAGTGGTAGAACATATGAAGCCCTGGGTTCAATCACCAATACTTCCCCATCCACCACCAAAAAGAACATCTGCTGACAAGGGGCCTGGTAAAGTTCAACTCATCTTTATGATCTTCATTATAAATGAAATGTAGTTGGGTGGTGGTGCTGCACACTTTTAATCTAGCACTGAGAAGAAGGAAGCAGGAGGATCTCTGAGATGGAAGTCAGCCTGGTCTACAGAGAGCTAGCTGCAGGACAACCGGAGCTACACAGACAAGTCTGTCTCTAAAATCAAAACGAGGGAGGGAGCAAGGGAGGAAGGGAGGGAGGGAAGAAAGGAAGGAAGGAAGGGATTCAAACCTAGCTAGTTTAGTCACCTAGCTATAAGAATAGTATCATAAAACGCCCCCATCTAAATTAAACCATCACAGCAGTCTGTTAGGTGAGTGGTCCTAATTCTGGTACTAAGTAAATCAAAACACATAGCTGTATGAATCATTTATCTCACAGATCCCATTTCTAGCTAATCTGCCACAAAAGCCAATGAAACTCTAGCCACAACTTCTATCCTGGCAACAGACAAAGAACTACTAGACTTGGAAAATCAATAAAAGTTGTCTATAAATGAACTACTGCTTCCAAATTCCATGGAAGAAGCTTTGGGTGAGTTTAATTAGGGTTTTTTATTTTTTAATAAATAATTTTTTGAATGTAGGAATGCTCTGTCTGCATGTACACCTACATAATAGAAGAGGACATCAGAACCCTTTATAGATGACCATGAGGCGGTTGCTGGAAATTGAACTCAGGACCTCTAGAAGAGCAGCCAGTGTCCTTAACTGCTAAGTCATCTCTCCAACCGATCTTTAGGGTTTTCAAAGATGGCACATTTGTTCTATTTCATAGAACAATACTCTTATTCAAAAACTTCATGGAAATATTGTTCTATAAAAATATTAACAATTCCTGCAGTTAAAGAAACTGTATTTTTCTTTATTGTTTTTTATCTTCAATTTAAGATTTTTTTCCAAAAAATAATCTCATAGTGACCTAAATGAAAGGGTTTTTACTTTCTATAACTTTTCAGTATCCTATTTCCCTGTTTGTCACCTTGCTGGCTCCATCAGTGTATGGTGACTCTGAATATAAAATAAATTTACAAGGCCAGCTTTGTCTACAGAGCAAATTTCAGGGCAGCCAGGGCTATACAGAGAAACTCTGTCTCAAAAATCCAAAAAAAAGTCGGGTGGTGGTGGTGCACACCTGTAATCCAAGCACTCTGGGAGGCAGAGGCAGGTGGATTTCTGAGTTCCAGGCCAGCCTGGTCTACAGAGTGAGTTCCAGGACAGCCAGGGCTACACAGAGAAACCCTGTCTGGAAAAAAACAAAATCAAAAAAAAAAAAATCATGGAAATGTTCTGTTATATAAACATTAACCAATGATATATCATTAAATAAAATTTTAATTTTATTTTCATAGTCTGTTAAGATTGTAGGATAAAATATCATAGACTATTGTCACCTACCATAATAATTATACAACAACTTTTTTATTAAAAAGATTGCAAGTGAGTTAACAGCAGACCATAAACTCTCAAGTTTTACTGTATATTCTCACTCACCTTACTGGGAAACAAGAGTGAACATGATAGAAACCCATTGTGTAACACTAGTAAGTTACAGAGAGAGGAACCAAAGAGTCAAAAGGATTACTTTTCTCTGTTTGCATTTGTCTTTTAGTCACTAAATCTCTACGTGTGTTGTTTTATACTTTTTATTTTATCATAATTAAGAACCCATATAACTGTACTTATACAAGAAAGGCCAATCATTTTCAGGAAAACAAGTCAGCCACAATTTCTTTATAATTTCATCCCACTGAGCATCATTTTAAACTAATTTTCTCCTCTATAATATCATGGTTATGATTTTGACTTATCAAGAAATATTTAAACAATAATTGTCTTTCATTTTGTCTACAATTCTTTTTTATAAGATTTATTTATTATGTGTAAGTACACTGTAGCTGTCTTCAGACACCCCAAAAGACGGCGTCAGATTTCATTACAGATGGTTGTGAGCCACCACGTGGTTGCTGGGATTTGAACTCAAGACCATCTCTCCAGCCCTACAATTCATTTGTAAGCGTTATGTTAGAGGGTGTAGGTCAGAGGACAGCACTGTGTGGTTCTTTGCCTTATGCCGTAGGTCCCAGGGATACCCCATCCAACAGGACTGCTTCTGTGGGGCCTTTATGTGCCCAGGGATCCCCAGCCCAATACTTCTCTACTTTCTGCTTTTCTGAAATTACATCTTTAAAACTTTGTTTTTACTTTATGCATATATGCTTGTATGTATGTATTATGCATGTATGTGCACCACATGCGTGCCTGGTGTCCAAACAGGGTATTGGATTATCTAAACTGAATAGTTGTGAGGCACCAAACTTAGGTCCTCTGTAAGAGTACCATGTGTTTTTAACCACTAAAGCATCTCTTCTGCCTCTTTCATTTTTGAAATCACTAAATTAAATATATAGTATTTTAAAATTCCACAAGATAGTTAAAGTAGAAATATTGAAAACTAATAAAATGAAGCTAACATAGATCCTGAGGCCTATTGGATTTAGAAATTTAGAAATGTGTCAAATTCCGTTATTTGACACAATTCTTATTTGTTTGTTTGATTGTTTTCTTAGAGGTTTTTTGTTTTGTTTTTGTTTTTGTTTTGTTTTGTTTTTAATACAGGGTCTCACTGTGCAGCCCTGGCTGGCTTCAAACTCACTGAAGGCGGGTTCTTGAACTACTGTCTCTGCCTCCGAAATGCTCAGCTTTTAAAGTTGTGAGCCACCACACCAGCACAATACCTTAGTTTTTATTTGCCTATTTACCTTTCAGCGTCATTGTGAGACATGGCATAAACTGAATACTCAGTAAATGGGACTTTCATATTTACTTAAAACACAGCTCACTTTCCAAAGAATTTTACTTTATAATTACTTCCTTTTATTTTTATATTGCTTAGATTATTTTTAAGAAAACTTAGGAGCCATGAGAACTGGGTAATTAGAATGTTTGGTATTTGTCTCAGTTACTCTACCTGATTTGCATAGTTCAATCTGAAGAATATGTTTAAAGTGCCTAGCCAGGGCAGGGGGGAGCTCTGTACTGAAGCCCTTGCCTACATACACAAGACCCTGAATTCAATCCTTAGCACCACATGAAAGAGATAGACAGAGACAGAAAGACAGACAGACAGACAGACAGACAGGCAGAGACAGAGACAGAAAGAGACAGAGAGACAGAGACAGAAGATCTGACCATGAGGCATCTCCTCCAAGTCTGTAGCAGTATTTGTGTCTATATTTCAGTATCTCCAAAGTAATTACATAATTAAAATGTCAAAAAAATCAATATATAAAATTCCTTCAAAAGCCTAAATATAAGTCATTCTGTTAACAACTCTTATGCAGACAAGAATTCTAAAATTTATTTGATAGCCCCACATGATTTAGGCACTAACCTTGTAGAAATTCGACTAAAGACTGCATTGAAGTTGTTGCAACTGAGAGAAAATAAAACCCCAGAAGCAGAATTCCGAAGTTCGGCTGCATGTTGGTTTCCTTCACGGCAGGTATGAAGAAAATGGCAAATTTCTGGTAGTAACTGTTTGACCAGCATTGTTTCATCTAATCTCATTGTGTCCTTTGGTTGCTAAAATGGAAATAATCACATAATTATAAAGCTGTAACTTTACCTGCAAACATTCACTGCTCTGAAAGTTTCAAGCACACAGAGAATCTGGAATAGAAGGTCCGCCCACACAGCCGTCACTCGAATTCAACAGCTGCTTTTATTTCCCTGAACGTCACCCTGTCTAATTCACAGTCGAAGCCCGACCCTCCATGTTGCTTCACAGGCTCCCTTGTGTTATCAGCTGACCCCTACCTTCTGGGAAACTTGTAGTTCTCTGTGAGTTCTCAATAAACTTTATTCATATTTATTGTGAGTATATCATTTGCCTTTAACTTCCAGAGAAATTCCTTGGTAGGAAGCACATGGCCTCTGTGTAATCTGACCAAAACATGTATTACACACCACAAATAATGCTGAGTTAAATCACACAAAGTACATTATAAACATTATAATATCTCAGCCCTTGTGTATGTCAGCTTATCCTCATGAGGATATTCTCCAATGTAATTTCAACACAATTAACATTCCAAAAAATAATAAATACCATTCCATGTATCAAATACCCAATCCACATTCCATGACATTGAAAATGTCTTTCATAGCTTTGCATTCAATGAGAATCCAAAAGTGATTCAACATGACTGTTCTGTCCCTTCAGTTTCTTTATTCTAGAGAAATTCCACTCCCCATACTCCACATATATCATTTTTACATTCCATGAAATTTACTTTTAAAACTGGCCTGCCTTACAGATTATTTGATTATTTCCTAAGCAGCAGCTAACTTACTAACCTGACACAGTTCTAGGGCTGTGGCTCAGTGGTATATGCACAAGGCCCTGAATACAATCTCTAACTCCACAAGCAAAAAAAGAACAGAAAAGAAAAAAAGAAACCAAAAAGACCAAATGAAGGTAATATGTAGACTATCCAGGTATACCATGGAAATATACCATCATTACAATTAGGATATCTCCAACGAATATCAGCAATCACTCTCCAAGATATATTACCTCTCAATTAAAAATGTTAATGAAGAAAAAGTTGTGGAAACTTTTCTCAACTCAATCATGGAGACACTACACTATTCTCAACTCAATCATGGTTTGCCTGACATAGAAGAAATTACAAAGTACTAAGACTGCTACAAAGCATTTATTCTTACAGAGGACCCATGTTCAGCTGTCAGCATCCACATGTAACTCACAACCATCTGTAACTACAGTTTCAAGGGTTCTGAGGCCCTCTTTTGACCTCCTCATGCATCAGGCATGTACATACATACATACATTCATACATGCAGATGAAACACTCATACACATAAAATAAAATAAATAAATACTGTTTTGTTTTGTTTTTTTAATTTTAAGGGTTTGAAGTATTATGTTGGGCTGGCAAGCTGGTTCGATTAGTGAGTGCTTATTGTATAAACCTGGTGACCTAAAGTCAATCCCCAAAATCCTTGTCAAAGAGGAAGATGAGAACTGACTATCTAAGAGTTGTCCTCTGGCCTCTATATGTGCCCCATATGCATATACAATAATAATAAATAAAATAAAAATAAATACTGTGGGAGCTGGAGATCTTGCTCAGTGGTTATGAGCAAGTACTGTTCTTGCATGAACTTGAACCTGAGCTCAGTTCCCAGCCAGCATGTAGGATGATGACTCTTCATTAACATCACTCTCTAGGATGTAATTCTAGCTCCAGGGGGATCCAAAGCCTCTTCTGACCTTTGAGGGTAGGGTACCTACACTCATACATAGACCCACATGTAAACATATACACATAATTATAAATAATTTAAAAATAAACTTTAGAAACCTTAAATAATATACGTAATGTTTTGTTTCTGGGCCACAAACTTCCTTAGGAAAAGTTTTGTGAGTGTGAGAGAGTGTTTTGGGTTTTTGTTTTCTAATTCCCTGCATAATCCCCATCACTTCTAACATTTTTTCTCTTCTCAACCACATCATCAATCCTATTATGTTAAAATCTCTTCCTTCTTGAGGCTAGAGAGCTGGCTCAGTGGTTAAAAGCATCTAAAGGACTTAAACATGGTCCTTAGCACCCACATAGTAGTTCACAACCACTATTAACTCCAGATCCAGGAGATCTGATGCCCCTTCTGGCTCTGCAGGGACCAGTCTCTCACACACCACACCCACACACACACTCACACATATGCGTACGCAGGCAAAACAGTCATCCACATATAATATCTTTTAAAAAATTGTTTTAAATGTCTTCCCTCTAGATTTATTGTAGAGAACTCATAAGAGAGAAGCTATTCTGAATAAAAGCAAAATTCTGTATTCTGTGCTAAATAAAAAGAAATAAGTTAGCTAGCATAAATGGAGTATACAATGTAAAAAATATTTATTATGTATTTATATAAACACCTACCCATGTTTGGGAAAAATTAAGATTAGGTAAGAATATAAATACTTTATACAGCAGAAAACGTCTTGAAAAAGTGAAAGTCTTAACTGAAATTAGTAGACACAGCTACTCAGAGGACACCTAGGAAAGAACTGTGTCCTGAATGACCCCTCCACATGCCTATGAAAATGCTCAGTTACACAAAGCTTTTGGCAATCACTATCCTCAGAAGGACAGTTTCACACAAAGAAAGAATAGAGCCCATTTTCGGCATCTGTATAAAGTTGAAACCGTACCATGAAGGCAGGAAAGTAAGACTGCTCTTGGTTTGCTGACTGTATTCTTCCAACTATACAAAGGCACAGACCTAATAACATCTGAGAAATAATTTAATCAAATAGTGATTCGTTTGCAAAAATATTTTCTTGAAAAAAAATAATCTTGGGCTAGAGAGAGGGCTCAGCTGTTAAGAACACTATTCTTCTGGATGTCCTGAATTCAACTCTCAGCAACCACATGATGGCTCACAACCATCTATAATGATATCTGATACCCTCTTCTGGTTTGTCTGAAGACAGCTACAGTGTACTCATGTACATAAAATAAATAAATCTTTTAAAAAAAAAATCTTAAGAGAGAGAAGATGGGGCTCAAACTTAACATTTTAAGTAAAATTAACTATGGGATTTACAAAAGCAAGAGAAAAATTTTCTCTAGACTGTGCCACCAGATTATTATTATTATTATTATTATTACCAGATTATTATTAACAGAATTCACATTCGTCTACCATCGACAAAGACTCTTAGTGTGTCCTCGGTGTTCCATAATGACCTTTTGGTATTCCAGTTTGTTCTCAAGACTGAATTCACAAAACCTGGATACTTTAGAATGAATTTACTTACTCCAGCAAGACATTTTTCCAGTGTATCCAATATGATCAACTGAGAGAGATACAAATTTTTTTCAGCAGCTTCTCCAAATATTCTCTAAAAAAATATATTCAGAAAATACAATTACTACTTCAATATAAATTAGCATACATGAGATATAAAAAACTAAAGATCAAGAAAAAGTATTAATCTTCCATTTTGTCTTTTATATTCAATGATACTTAATCTATCATTTCTTCCTTTGCCCTAATACTCAAAAAATAAATTTCTTTTTTTTTTCTTTTTTTTCTTTTTTTTTTCCAAGACAGGATTTCTCTGTATAGCCCTAGCTGTCCTGGAACTCACTCTGTAGACCAGGCTGGCCTCGAACTAGAAATCCACCTGCCTCTGCCTCCCAGAGTGCTGGGATTACAGGCATGTGCCACCACCAAGCAGCAAAAAAATAAATTTCTGAGTTAACAAAAATGGAGGCATTTATTAAAGCTTTCCATTAGCTATATGAGAGTAAAACATACTTCTTTATGTTTTTTTTCTTTTTTTTTTATTCGATATAATTTTTTATTTACATTTCAAATGATTTCCCCTTTTCTAGCCCCCAACTCCCCAAAAGTCCCATAAGCCCCTTTCTCTTCCCCGTCCTCCCACCCACCCATTCCCACTCCCCCGTTCTGGTTTTGCCGAATACTGCTTCACTGAGTCTTTCCAGAACAAGGGGACATCTATAATCTGGCCAGACATAATGAAAAGACATTTGTAGTCTCAACACTATGGATATAGTGGCAAGAGGATTAGAAGTTCAGTGCTAGCACTAGGGGCATTATAAGTTTAAGGCCAGCCCAGGATATATCATGCACTCTATCAGGGGTGAGGAGGGACAGGGAAGGGTGTGAGGATAAATAATGAATCAATGAGACTTTAAAATAATTCATGAGTTAAGAGGCTTGTACCGGTCCTGGATTAGCATTTAGCTATCCCTTCCTTCACAAAACAATTAACTTCTTAATTTTTATTAAAACAGAATGCTACTACATCGATTACAGTGAATCTTAAGCATTCATTACTTTCAAAATGAACTCTGTATCACCTACCTACTTAGTAACAAAAAACTGTGACGTTCACTGTGTAATTTTTCTTTTAAATTTTTCTGCTTCTATTTTATCATTACTGTATTATGTGGGCACTCCACAGTGCCCATGTGGAGGTCAGAGAACGACAACTTTTAGGAGTTTACTCTCACCTTCAAGCAGTGTGTTCCAGGACCTTTAGGCACTGAGCTGCCTTGCAGGCCCTGTAACTTTTCAGTAAGTGCTACATAAATGCCAACATCACGCTAGTCCTAAAGAAGATCACAAATATAAACTAGTGCAGTGCACCTGGGAAAACAGCCATATGCTCAGACATAAAAACCACTAATACTGTGCTCCACAGTGGGCAAAGAGCTACAGTAAAACAGTAAGTGCGTCTTGTAAATCACTATACAGTTTTATAAAAGGTCCTATGCTTTTTAGAAGAAACTTAAGTTTTTAGCAAAGAAAAAAATCTATTGAACTGCCCATACTTCCAATCTATCAGTTCTATAACTCTGGTATTGAACAGCCTTCTTAAAAAGGAAATTCTCCAAAGATGACGTGACTATAAAACTAATCCTCAAAATCTACAAAAGATGGTACTTCACAGCTCAACACAAACACAAACTGAGAGAAGGAAGTATCCATCTGTTGTCTGAAGCAGTCTGAGGAGATGGTTAGAGCTGCTGGAGGAGGAGAGGGACAGAGGCCAGCAGCAGACTCCTGCAGGGGAAGGATGGGAGAGGGACTGGCAGCTCTCAGCAGAAGACACCCTTGATGAAATCAGCTGACTGCTAAGAAACAGAGCGCTGCTCTAACACTGACTCTCTAAGGCTACCCAGCCTGCTTCAGGTTTGGGGAAGGCAGAGAAAACTCTTTAACACAGCAGTAAAAAGTAATCTCAAGTTTCAGAAGTGAAAGATCATACTCTATGCACCACATAGTTTGGACAGGGACAATCAATCAAAACATTTAAGGAAGCAGCTAACAAAAAGCATATTAACAGAGTCTGTACTACACAGCCTGAAGGTGTAGCTTAGGAAGGAAGTGGGGAAGCCGGGCGGTGGTGGCACACAGCTGTAATCCCAGCACTTGGGAGGCAGAGGCAGGCAGATTTCTGAGTTTGAGGCCAGCCTGGTCTACAGAGTGAGTTCCAGGACAGCCAGGCTATACAGAGAAACCCTGTCCCTAAAAAACCAAAAAAAAAAAAAAAAAAAAAAAAAAAAAAAAGGAAGGAGGGGGAAATCTATATTATGATCAATTTACATACAATACAAAAGAGATATAAAATTCTAATTCCAAAAAAAACTGTAATGAATAAGCTTCAAAGGGAATTAAAAACCTGAACACAAAATTTCAAAGTTACACATGTGCCATTAAATAGTGACTTCTGTCTTAAATGCTAAGAATATGTTTTCCATGCTTTACAACATGATACTCCAGACTGCCAAATCACAACAAAAATGAAGCAAATTCACCACAAAGACAGAATCTCGTAAAGCAGATACTCACCATATTGTTGACATTCTTTAGGATGGTAGTGAGTCCACTGATGACCAAAGAAAACTTGTATTTGGAAATGTTGATCAGACACTCCTTGTTGTGCTCCGTGCTGACTTTGGTATGTGTGTTTTGCTGTCCTGTTTTTATTGGAAGCTAAAAGGGGAAAAACAGTAAGATGTTACTCTTCAAAATGATTAAATATGTATTTTCAGTGAAAATCACAACTTTTTAGGAAATCTTTATCAACTATACTTATGAATATTTGTATCTCAAACTCTAATGTACAATGCAAGAGCAAATCCTAAGTGGTCTGTCAATTTTAATTTTCAGTTTTCTTTCTGGAAGTCATAAACCTGTATCTATAAAGTCATGTCTTCTACCCAGTGCTTTCCAAGAAGAATGATGACCCTCACAACCAGAGCTATGTCCTTTTAGCTACAAATTAAGAGAATTCTGAAAGAAATACACATAAGCCTTTAGTGTATACAGTGAATGAACTACAGACCAAGAAAATCCAGGCTGCAAATCCCTAATCAATAGAAAACAGCAGCCAATTGTTTAAATATAATAAACCACAAAATCAGGAACAGAGTTAAAACTGACTGTGGTAAAGATAACCAACCACACAACCAAGGCAGTAGCAACACAACCTAGAAATTTATCTCACAAAGAAACAAATTCTTTGAAAAGCTCACATTTACACTAACCTATGGATGAGCTCAACTTCACTGCATAGAAATGCATCTCAACTCAAAAATGTAGCATCAGAATTCAATTCACTATTCTTAGACCCTGGTGATACTGAGAGAACCAAGGAGGCTCTTCTGAGAGACTAAATCATGACTCTCTCCACTTGAGAGTGGTGCAAGTAAAGGTTGGGGGGACAAGTGACAGGCCCAGGCAGTTGCTGGTCAGTAGGACAGGATTAACTTGACAGCAGAAGTAGCAAACAGAGGGGACAAGGTTAGGATGTAAGGAAGGCAGTGCACAGAAATTATACAATTACATAATTGACCATAAAGAGGAAGACACTGGACAGTAGAGGCACATGCCTTTAAATAAGGATTAAATCAGGAAGCAAAGGAGGGCAGATGTTTGTGAGTTTGAGGCCTGTCTGGTCTATACAGCAAGTTCCAAGACACCCCAGGGATACACAGAGATATCCTGCCTCAAAAAAAAAAAAAAAAAAAAAAAAAAAAAAAAAGATTGTAAAGGAAAAAATTGAAAACTCAAAAAAAGAATTTTAGAAGGTGAAAATGACGACTATGCTGGTTTAGAATACTTGGCCCATGACAAATGGTAAGTGTGCACTGTGGGGGTGGGCTTTGGAGGTCTCCTCCTATACTCAGGCTCTACCCACTGCAGAGGAGAGCTTCCTAGCTACCTGAAGATGCCAGTCTCTCCTAGTTCCCTTCAAATCAAGATGCAGAACTCTCAGCTCCTTCTCCAGCACCGTGTCTGCCTGCACGTTGCCATGCTTCCTGCTATGATAATGGGCTAACCTTCTGAAACTGTAAGTCAGCCCCAATTAAATGGGCTTCTAAAAAAGTGGCTATTGTCACGGTGTCTCTTCATAGCAATTGAAACCTTAACTAAGGTAGTGACAATACAGCTTGTAAATCTAACTTTCCCCAGCCCTTCCATACAATCAAAAGAGATTCTAGAAGAATAAAGCTGCAAATTTAAACACATCCACAAATAAATTAAAGAACAAGGTTCTCCCAAGTGCTAGTGTGCAAATGTGTGAAGAGATTGAGTTTGTATATGTGTGTGTACAAATAGGACCCACTTAACACAACACCAGGATAGTATAAGTATGTACACAAAAGGAAACAGAAAGCCTGATGAATGAACAAAGGAGTTTCCCAAATGACATTCTCAATGAAAACATAGAAAGCCTATATAAGAAAACACACACACACACATATACAACAAACAGGAATGTTTGAATAAACATACATAACAGGACCATGAACAAGCCCAAGAACTATAGAATATCCTAAATGACAAATAATAAAATTTTCTGCAGTGATCGTCTGTATCCATAATGATCAGTACCTTGGCCACTGGCCAGCTCTGCGTTGCTATTGTAAACATCTGCACTATGGCCAGTCCTGATAAGGAATCAAAAGCTTGATTTTATTTAAATTTATAAGATGCAGCTATCAAAGATAGAGCTATCAAATCCTATTAGGCAATGTTCTAAACCATCCGATTGAAGAATCACTTAATTCAAAAAGCAGCCTATGTTGAGAAGAAAATGCTGAACTTAAACTCCTAATTGACCTTGGGATGAGAAGTAGGCAATGAATGGGATTAGATAATGGAGTAAGGAAAGGAAGGGGGCCAAGAGAACACCGAAGAATGAAGTCATCTTCTATGTTTTTCGAGTTTATGAACTTTAACTTCAGCAGATAGGTTGCAGAAATCAGCTCAGGTCATCACTTTTGGTGGCGAGCACCTCTGCAGCTCAGTCATCGCACTGGCCCCGGACCTTTCTTGTTTTCCTCCTTCCTTACTATGCACAGGCTTCAACACCCTGATTGTGCTACACTGCTTTCCCATCTGTACCTGCTCAAACTCTGTGCTAGTACACGCCTGCTCCGGCCATACAGAAGACTCACACGGCCCACCAGCACCTTCTGGGCCCACTCAAGTACTGACACCTATCTAGGGATATCTTTTTTATAAACTCTATCCTTATCCCACTGGGGCTTTGTTATCCTGTGGCCTATTGTCCCCTTCCTCCCTGTATGAACTAATGTCCTGTCTGGCCACCCTCTACAGAGGGTCCATTCACTTGTCTGACTGCCCAGCCTGCCACACGTGGACACTCTTTTTCTGTCTTATGTGGCTTTCCTCCACAGGAACGCCTTTTTCATCCAGATCAGGCTCTGACCCAAGCATGTACACAGATGCCTACTTGCTCTGTTTTACTAATGGCTTTTGAACTTTACAGAGGGAGAAAAATAAATAATGGAGCCAGTATTTTCTGTGCAAAGAGTATGACTGTAGTTTAGACTGAAGAAAACAGGCTCCTGGCCAGGCGGTGGTGTTGCATGCCTGTAGTCCCAGCACTTGGGAGGCAGAGACAGGCGGATTTCTGAGTTCGAGGCCAGCGTGGTCTACAGAGTGAGTTCCAGGACAGCCAGGGCTACACAGAGAAACCCTGTCTTGGGGGGGGGGGGAACAAATCAAAAAATAGAAAAGAAAGAAAGAAAGAAAGAAAGAAAGAAAGAAAGAAAGAAAGAAAGAAAGAAAGAAAGAAAGAAAGAAAGAAATGAAAAGAAAAGAAAAGAAAAGAAAAGAAAAGGAAAAGAAAAGAAAAAGAAAAGAAAAGAAAAGGAAAGAAAAGAAAAAAGAAAAAGAAAGAGAAAGAGAAAGAGAAAGAGAAAAAAGAAACAGGCTCCCGCTGAAACAGCATTTGGGAATTAGCTTTTGGAGTTTCAATAGTGGTTGTGTAAATAGGTTATTTGTGAAGTGAGTATAAATAGGTTCTATAAGACTTTAGGCTTCTGGGCTGGAGAGCTGGCTCAGTGTTTAAGAGCACTGGTTGTTCTTCCAGAAGCCCTAAGTTCAATTCCCAGCAACCACATAGTGGCTCACAACCATCTATAACAGAATTTGATGCCCTCTTCTGGTGTGTCTGAAGACAGCTACAATGTAGTCATACAAATAAAATAAATCTTTAAAAAAAAAAAAAACAAGACTTAAAGCTTCTGTGTATGAAAAACTTGGGCAGCTATTCAGAATAGCAGTAAAAGAATAAACTAAAACTCAAGCATTCAAGGGAAAGTGAATTCAAGGGAATTCACTTCTTGGCAAAATTAGTTTGGCTCTATGCAAATACTTTGCCTATAGATGTTTTATAGTTTCTGTATTATTTTTAAAATGGTAATTATATAATACCCATTTTATGAGCTCAGGATTAAACTTCAGGCTGTTATCTCACTCTGCCCAATTTTAGTGATTCATATACTATTAGCTTAGCCATATCCTATACCATGTATTCCTGGTTTAACAATTAGTAGTTAGCTCATCTTTTTCATTTAACTTTGTTATAGGAATAATAGCTCTGTTTGACTGCCAATTATATACTTAAAATGACATTAAAATAAAAATAAACTTCATAATTTTAAGTTCATTGAGCACTATATAAAGCACTATTACATATGTAATATGTAACCAATAACAGACTCTTTGGGGAGATGTGCTTAATATAAGCTACAACAT